>NC_081782.1:29611624-29911624 GCF_963082965.1 Carassius carassius | reverse complement strand
CCTACATCAATCAGTACAAATCTTATTCAAACCCTTCCATACAATGGTTGGAATACATTAAAGCACACAGAAATGTCGATGTTCATCACGCTTTAAATTATGGCGAAGTCAAACTTGGACCGTATCATGTGGACGCTATTATGAGGCTGATAATGGCGATAAAATAGCTTTGGAGTTTCTGGGATGTTTCTGGCACGGGCATTGTTGGCGTTTTAATCCTAACGATTTTAATCCGGTGTCAAAAACACCTTTTGGTCAGCTCAGAAGACAATCTGACAATAAGCTGAAAGTTTTGCGTGATACCTATAATCTCAAAGTGCACAAGATTTGGGAATGTCAGTGGGAGTCTGCTAAAGAAAACGATCCCAGTGTCGTTGCATTTATGAGTAATTATAATGCACCAGCGAGACTGAATCCTAGAGAAGCACTCTACGGAGGTCGCACGAATGCACTCCGCTTGTACCACGAGACCGCTGAGGGCGAGTGCGTGTCATATCTGGATTTCACATCTCTATATCCGTATGTACAGTAGTGTAAAACCTACCCTATTGGGCATCCTGAGATCATTTTAAAAGATTTTGAACCGGTCAAATCTTATTTCGGTCTCATTGAATGCAGTGTACTGCCCCCACGTAAACTACTGCATCCAATATTGACTGTCAAATCCTCTCAGGGGAAACTACTATTTGCGCTGTGTCGCACCTGTGCTGAGACACAGTATCAGGGTCAGTGTCAGCACAGTGATGACGAAAGGGTCATTTCAGGAGTTTGGACCTCTGTCGAGCTCTCCAGAGCTATTGATAAAGGTTATTCGGTAGTCAGAATTGAGGAAGTCTGGCATTTTCCACAGACATCAGACACTTTATTCAGCGGTTATGTTAAGACGTTTCTCAAATTCAAACAAGAGGCTTCAGGTTTTCCATCACACGTAGTGACAGATGCTGAAAAGAAGTCTTACGTCAGAGATTATTTTGAGAAGGAGGGAGTTCAGCTCGACCTTGATAAAATAGCACTCAACCCCGCACGCAGATCTATAAATAAATATTTATTGAATTCGCTTTGGGGTAGATTTGGACTTAGGTGTAATCAAGCTACAGCGGAGCTTTTAACAGACCCTGAAGATTTCGCCCGCTATATCTTTGGAAACGGACGCGTCATTAAACACTTCTCATTCGTGTCGGACACTGTGGCTTTAGTTCAATGGTGCTATGCCGATGAAGACCCCACCCCCGCGAGTGATGTTAATGTGTTCATCGCAGAATTTACAACGGCTTACGGGCGTTTGGAGTTATATGATCTCATGGATCAGTTAGGGCCCCGTGTTTTTTACGTAGATACAGACAGCGTTATCTTTGTATCGAAAGATGGAGATTGGGTACCTAAAACAGGTGCATATCTTGGTGAATTGACGGATGAACTTGATGATGGAGATTTCATAAGTACTTTTGCGTCAATGGGACCGAAAACATACGCGTTTAAAACCACAAAAAATAAAGTAACTCTTAAAGCTAAAGGGATCACGCTGCATTCTGCTAATTCGAAAATTGTAACTCTAGAAAGCATGATATGGCTGATACAGGGATATGTAACATCACGTGACACTAGCCACCTGCTCACGCACACAGAGACCATTGTGCGGAATAAAAAGAAGTTCACTCTGCATAATAGAGCAGTCTTGAAAAGATTCAAAGTGGTATATGACAAACGCGTGCTACTTCCTGATTACACCACACTTCCTTATGGGTACTAATGGTATTTATAGCATACAAAATGTGTATGTTGAAGAGGATTTTGACTTTCGTTTCCAATATCCTTTCTCAGTCTCTGGGCCATCCGGGAGCGGAAAGACTGTTTTTGTAAAGAATTTATTGTGTAACGCACTCAAGTTGATCAATGTAAAAATTGACAGTATTGTATTTTTATACAGTTGTTGGCAACCTTTGTATGATGAACTGTTGTCATTGTATGATATAAAATTTATTGAAGGTATTCCAAACTCTTTAACCGATGAAACTTTAATAAAGCCTAATGTCAATGTGTTGATTATCTGTGATGTAATGTCTGAGGCATTTTCAAACGATGAACTCTCGCGAGCTTTCACACAATATGTTCATCATATACCGTTTTCTATCATACTGATAACCCAGAATCTGTTTTTTCACGGTAAAACCAGTAGGACTATCGCTCTCAATACTCACTATCTTATTTTGTACAAGAGTCCGAGAGACTCGATGCAAATAATGACTTTAGGACGTCAGATTTACCCAGGAAATACAAAGTTCTTTATGGAGTGTTATAAGGATGCTACCAATCAACCTTACGGATTCCTTTTGATTGACTTTAAAGCTAAAACCCCAGAGCGTTTTCGTCTCAGATCAGAATTGTTTTCAGATCAACAGGTGGTGTATGTACAGAAAAGACTACGGTAAATACTGTTGTTGAAAATGAGTGATAGGCTCTGTAAAAACCTACCTCTTTTAAAACTATTATATAAGGCTTCACCGAGACAACGTCGCGTTATTTTACAGTCAGCATCAGATCAGCTGATTCTTTATTATTAAATTACAATTAAATGTATCACAGAGAGAAGGTTTCAGTCTCTTTACAAATCGTGCAACCATATTATCATTTTTAATCAGATCATCATGATACATTTTAACAACATTTTCATAATCATAACCCTTTGACATGTGATACAGAAAAAACACACAATGTTGTCCGCAAGTGTCTGATGTGAAGTCTTGAACCTGTTTGTTAGAGTATTGTACACAGATAGAATTGTTTTTTAAAAAGGTTTGTACGGTCTTTGGAAAACGGGGGTCTTTTGGAGATCCTCCAAAGGTATCAAAAAAGCAGCTCACGCCATACTTGGTTATGTAAATTGCTAACCAATGCAACCCCGGTTTTGTGGAGGGGTCCGAGTTAAAAATAAGCATAGACGGGGTATTCTTTACAGTCACTTTGGGTAGATAATCGCTAGGAAGCACTCCTAAAAAACTTGTATTGTGATCAATTTTATCCATAACGTTAGTTGAACTGTATTCATTTTACCTCCTCCTCAGTAATAATCCACTAACACCTGTCTTCGATTGGATATTTCAACAATTGAATCAAAAATCGCATATACGATAATGGTTATGGATTGTCTGAGAGGTTGTCTGAATCGTGCTTCTAGTCTAATATTTCCCGATTTAATTAGTGAAACATGATTCGAACAATCTTCATCAGGGGACAAATTAAAGGCATAGAGCGTGTAGCCGTTTAGAAAATCCTGACGATCTATTACAAGAGGTTGATTTTTAAGATGTCTTCCGGTAGCCGTCACGAGTTGATAAAAGTCCCTAACGGCTGATCCGCTTCATATTCCGGTTGAAACGGTTTGGATGGAATTTGGACGCCGTCTTGATATAAAGCCAAAAACTCCAGGTTAAAATGTTTAAAAGCAAAGGGGTTTTTATCATACGCTCCTGAAAAGGCTGAATTTTCGGTCATTGCTAAAATTATTGATTTTGGTAGTGTACTGAGAAAAAGATTTTCTTGATTAGATACGCGAGAACCGGCTGGGATAGAAAAATTCTTCACACACACACGGCCTATGGGGTATTTAGCAGTAGTGCCTAGAAGTGCCTGAGCATGCCCCAACCGGACTCCTGGTGAAACAGTAACTATTTTGACAAAAAGAGATGCTGACACAATATTGAGTTTATAACCAACAGCGTCATCTCGCATTAGGCAGAACTCATCTTTAGCTCTTGTCATTCTTATTTTTATATCTACACCATTCAACATTAATTTTTCTTGAAAGAAAATGTCACTGTGAATGGGGGCTAGTAATTCTATCACATTACTAGCATTGGTAAATGCAGCTCTCTTCATTAACCCCGTATTTTCTCCAGCAGGGTCAGTAGCATCCATGTGACCCGGTGTATCTTTGTAGAACAAACCGGCTGAAAAGACACTTTCGAGTGTATCTTTTCCAAAATTAATCAGAGCTTCAATCAAACATCTGTAGGGGTAGGTACTGGAACTCTGGGTTACCAGACGATCCCCCAGAGAGACATCCACCTGTGAGAATATACATGCCCCCGGATAGTTTATTAAACGAACAGGCCATCCGTCTGGTATATTAGAACCGTCGGGTCCGGTTATTTTGAGTCTAGTGTATAAAAGAGTGTTATTAAGATCCAAATAATCCTCTCCCGTGCCAGCGATAAAAAATTCTAATGGTGATGAATCGGTTATTGCGGATAGAGGCGGTATTTCGACGTAAGTATTTTTTTCAATGGACGTCTGTGTCATGGGATCGTGAATAAATCTAACTCTGATTTAATACACTCCTCGGACATGCGATGGAATAGAGCCATGTTTAGAAAATAGTATTCAGAAATCTTTTGGTACGGACGGTTTTCTTTACACGTTTAGTGCAGGGACGCCGGTTACGTTTTGGGGCCGTGCTCTTGTTACTGCGACGTTTAGCTTTCTTCACACGGCCACTCCCCCTACGTAGACGCTCACCCGGTGGTTTAAAAGAACCTCGTGACATCACCATTAACCCGTTGCCATTTTGTCCATTATTATTATTATTGTCGTTATACGATCTTGATAGAGCGCTGGTCACAACATCGCTAGCTATATTTCTAGCAGCAGTTTTTAGATGTGGTTTTACTATACTAAAACCTCTTTTCAACAGCGGTAGCGCCGTCCTAAAAAGAGATTTGAAGATGCCACCTATGCCTGCTCCGTACATAACAGGACCACCCGCGTAACCTGGTAACTCGTTACCCGCCTGGTTCCGGTAGCATGTAACATATCGCTCAGGATCCATAGTTGCGTAATAGTTTGCTAAAACTAAAACTTATTTCACCGGTCTGAAGTGAAGTTTAGCCACAACTTTACCATACGTGAAACGCACGTGTTTGTTCTGATCGTCTTTAACCTCAATGCAGATATCTGTAATATTAGATTTATTCACAGGTACGTAATGCGGCTTGTCGAATCTAACACTGATGCTGTCATTAGATGTACCGTCTATATGTACAGTTCTCAGTAGCGGTACGTACGAATCAACTACTGCTTGACATTCGATCATATCACTGTATATGTACATGCTATAAAATGCACCTCTTATGTCAGCTTGATGCGGTGCGTATGTGACGACAGGTGCGCCGTCAGAACTATTTTCGGGGTGGTGTTTTGTAGTTCCTAGAGACACACCAGACTTTAATCCTAGAATAATAGCCAACTTCCCATAAAATATCAAAGATGTGTTTGTCGGTGCTTTTAGAAATATCCTGTTTTTGATGTGATCGTAACCAAGTGTGACTTTCGGGGGAAGGTTGGCGTTGATTTCTCTAACCAGAAATAGTACATCTTCATAATAACCCGGTTTTAACGTATTGCACACTTTAGATACATTTTGTAGATTTTTTTCTTTAATGTAGATAATCACATCGCTGTCCTCTTCGTAATGCGTCTCATCATATCCCAGTATATTAGGGTCGGTGTTAATAATAAAGGCGGCATCCTCCTCATTAAACGTATACCAGGAAATAGGATAATAAAACTCGATTAAACCGACTTCCCATTGACCTTTGAGGCTCATACTTCTTGCTAGTCTCGTTTTGTAATTTGAGATATGATTGTCAGGGTAAACATCCATAGATGCATTACAAGGTAGCGTGATATAAAAGCCGCCCTCACTCATGGTGTAGTTTTTCACAAATGCTACTTATGACACCTCCGGTTGTTACTTTAATGGATTCTGGTAACCATGAGGAAAACTTAGTAGGCCACCTCAGCCACTTGACAAGACAAAGCACTTGGCGGCCGCTTTTTTTCCGATCTAAAATCTTTTCTATTTTAAACGATTTGTCTTGGTTCACAATGATTTTTTGTAATTCTTTTTCATAAAAGCAACCGTCGATAACATCACCGCCATAATCTTGTAGTCTGTACACTGGAGGGTTTCGTGGTATACGAGCGGCTATAGTGAAATATTCCTCGGTGTAATTCTGTTCATAACCCTTCGAAAATACACCTCTAACTTTTGAAACTCTAACTACATCCCCTATTTTATACTTGAAGATAGGTGTTCCTTTACGTAATTTTCCATACAGATTATTGAACACATCTGTCTCATTTTCTTTATTGACGTCCAACGGTCGCATTTTAATACTTTTGTGATAACTGGCGTTATATCCTTCTATAAGATCTTGTAAGATATTGTAGTAACGCTTTGAATTGATAGCCGTTAAAAGCCGAGCCATTTTCGATTTAAAAGTGCGATTAAATCGCTCCGCACAAGACGATTTTACATCACTTGCTGTAGCAAAATGATGTATGTTATACTTTTTCATCAGTTGTTGGAAATGTTTGTTGAAAAATTCGGTACCTTTATCGGTCTGTAATTTTTGAGGTATACGTATTTCTTTGAGTATGGAGTCGAATGCTTTCGTAACCTCTACACCTGTTTTATTCTTCAGCGGACGTACCCAAGTATACTTGCTAAAAACATCTATACATGTCAGTAAAAATTTTATACCGTCGTTTTCTTTCGAAAAAGCAGACATGTCAACAAGATCTGCTTGAAACTGTACATCTTTTCCGTACACTATCACTCTATTCCGTTTGTATTTGATAGGTGCTGTCTTGTGTAATGTATAAGTGTCCTGAGATGCTAGCCAATCTGATATTTCTTTATCCTTCAGAGTTACCCCTTATTCCTGTAGTACACCGCGTTTTAATCGTTCTTTACCTCCCAAAGAACCAGGGTGCACTGGGTTGTAGTACACTTTTTTCATTAATTCAGACATCTTACCACCACTACTGTTTACACAAAACAATGACAGAGTTATTAGGGTCAAAAGCTTTTTATTAGCAATCGTTGCAGAAGACACATACAAGTTCAATTTGATTGGTCATACATTATCTAATTATACATCATCTAGATATTGAAGGAATTTCACACACATTAAAACATTTTTCGCTATCATATGCTCAACTAGCATGTCAAATATATTTTATATACGTCTATCGGATCATTTCTTGACAACAACATTACACACACATCGGTTACATAAGTACAAAGACATAAAATGTTACCTATTTTAAGACTTTCTTCACATTCAGGCATAAGTTCAAGAATATTTTTAACAGTCATGCGTGGGTTATACGTGTTTGTGAGGCAGTGAGTTGTCATAACACACCACTCTTCCGACATTCCCCTCACAAATAACATTTGTTTTTTTAATTTCATTAAACGTTCATTGTCCACATAACATTCACTCTCATCATCTATAATCTTATACAATAAAAAAGTTATTTCACTCTTAATTCTTTGTTTAAATATGAGTTTTCCCAGACAGTTTGTGCTGCAGAGGTTACCCATGTCCCCACGGTTAATCAGAATCAGCAGGTGTACTCTTCTTCCAGCTGTCAACAGCGTCGTAAATGGCCTGCTCGCAAGTTTCATCCACAAGTTTCGTCCGGAGTTCTGCCAGACCTTCCACTATGTACATCTCATCTCTGAGGTCACACAGAACACCATCAACAACCCCCTGAATTCTTTTCTGATGCGGTGTTAAACCAAACAGTTTCAAGGTTTGTGCCAGAATGAGTTTCAGATCAGGTTTACACAACTTATGCGAGAGTTGTTCAAAACATCCCAGAAAATAGTATGCAGGTGCCTCATAGAGACATGAATGTTGTGTTTGCGAAGGATGATCGACCTGACATCCGTAACAATCTTTCTTCAGCTGTTTGTCAACCAGATGTTCCAGAATTATGGCAACAACAGCTTTAATGATCTTATGTCCGATCACCCCGATGCAACCGTCGACGGTGTCCGAGACGTTTTCAGAATTCGCTGTGCCAGATGGACCAACGTGGGGAGGTGGTGGCGGATTGTACTTTGCGAGGAAGGCGAGGTTATGGTATCCGAGCTCTGTACAGAATTTGTTCAGCCAGGCGTCATTGTCCGTCGCTGACCACGGTGCGGATGCGTTGTCATCGCATACAAATTGTGGAGCTGGCGAGGTATTTTCTTGAGTCATGTTGGTGGTGGTGATGTCTCTCGAAGTCTATTTCCACAGAGGCCCCTGACGTGCGTATTTAATGATTATAGATGGTAGGCGGGGCCACATCATGAACCCATCTCCGGCTGGCCACACACCAATCAGGGTGAAACAGCTTCACTTTTATGTTGTTGTATCTGTCAAACGCCTCGCACCACTTAAACATTTTGTCTATCTTTCCAAATATCTCCTCTAACGCAGGCACATCTTTTCACTGAAACAAAAATTTAATCTTATAGTATTTAAGATGGTCCTCTTCAGATATTGGCCATGTGCGTTCAGGTAAATCCAGGAGACGGTCGCTGCAAAGAATATATATATAATCATCAGCATACTTGTTAATGTGATCTCCGAGCACTCTGTAACGCATTCCTGGAGTGATACCGTTCCATTCGCCTATGAATAGTGGATCGTCGCCTCCATCTTTTAGATCACGCCAGACATAATTGTAAAATAAACACCAATCTTTTACTGTGAAAAACAGATCAGGATCCTCGGCTGTGTCGTACGTGACCCTTTCATCACTGTCCACGGTGCTCAGTCTGACCTCGCGGTTGCTCTTGTCAAAATCATAACTGCAAATACGATTACCGGATAGATGAAACTCACGCTTAACATTGTCCAAAGGTTCGTGGAGGAAATTGGCCAGACACGGCCCATGTTTTATCTTCCTCGGGGCCAGCATTAGCTGTTCCATAGCTAACTCAACACTCTTCTCAGGAGTTTTAGGTGATGATGTCGTGGCCATTGTTACAGAATAGCTCTCCAATGTTTCCAATTCACAAAAATACCGTTCGTATTTTACAACTAGGTACGGATAAATTAGCTTCAACAAAACCCTCTTTTTATACACTTGTTACAGCCAATTTGATGCTGCTATCACGCCTCTTGCCCGGCCCTCTCTAGCGCTGGAGGCGTGTTTTTTTTCCGGAGCATTCCCGAGCCTCATTCTAACTGTGTTTGCGGTGGTGGTAGGTTGTTTTACGGACGCTTCGTAACTCTGCCGGAGGATCTTTTTTTTTCTTTCGTCTAACAGTCTCGCTTTTTAAAATTGTAGTTAGTGGTAAAGTACTGCATAGATTTGACAAGTATCTTGTCTGATGTATTTTATTTTAGATCCGCGTAATGCCTACCATATTTTTCTGTTGTTTTAACTTTTTCTAACATCATGACAAAACTCCTACTTTTCTGGTTTGTATCGCTGCTTTACATTCGCTTCTTTTTTTTCAGTTTGAGGTAAGGTACAAATGCTAAAACTCTATTACCTAGTTTTCCTTATTTTCTAACCTAGTTTTATTTTTATTTCATTGTAACAACTTTAACAACGTTTTTAAACTTTTCCAACTACGAAAACGATCATTACATTGTTTCCATTGCTGCTATGCATTTATAATCTTTTTCTTGAAATACACTGTTTATTTAAAACCTTAATAAAATCTTCCCTCACACCATTTTCATGATTTCGTCCTTTTCAAAGTAAAAAAAAAACACATAGCTTCCCACAACTTCTCCCCCCTCCGAAATTCCTCCTTGGGTTCATAAGTTCATATTAACGGCACTGGCTGTACAGGGAGGGGAGGGGGGTGTACAAACAGGTGTCCAGAACAGATGGCTTTTATGACCCTCATCAATCAAATTTTTGGCGACAAGGTGCACATTACCCTCTCTCGCACGTCCTGATATTGCTGAGTTAGATGTGTTCCTAGGTCAACATATTTTGTTGACCCTGGAACAACATTTTACTCAAAAAATGTAGTCTTGACCATACCCCTACACCTAAACCTAACCTTAACCATGAGTTATCCATAAAATCAGAGTAAATGATAGATGAATGAAACTTATGTACAAGCACCTCACAGTGATTGTAAGCATAAACTTCACAAAATCTATAAACTTGTTCTTCAAATCTGATTGGTTAATCACTATGTTGTTCCAGGGTCAACAAAGATGTTGTCCCAGGAAAATGTCTCACTTGGTAAAATCAGGTTCTGCATTGCAGAACACAGACCAAAGCAGGTCCAGATTTAGCAATCAAACCAGGCAAGTATAGTAATTCATTAAAGTCAGTTTTTTGGTTTAAATATATGTGCTGTTTTCGGGGTAACAAGAAAATATATTATGTCATTCCATTTTGCAGTGTTTTGTCAAATACATTTGTCATTATCTACAATTATCTAAGCCTTCCTGTCATCTGCTTGTCATCCTCCTGTTGTCTGTTTGTGTCATCTGAATTACTGTGGTTTATTTAATTGTGTGCTTTATGAGTTACTGCTCCCAGTGAACATGCTGCAACACATTTCACAGATATCCACATAGATACAAATTATCAATAATTGGAAAATGAGTTTTCCCACATCTTTCTACAGCTTTAAATTGATATTTTCTGTTCCATAAACCTGAATGAATTCACAGTCCTTAAGTTCTTATGTTGTGTATCCTAAATAAAGACTTTATATTCAAACTGTATAAACGTGCTTTTACTGACATCTAGCAGTAACTTGACAACAACTCCTCACATGCTGTCACCTCTAACTGTTGTCTCTAAGTTCCTCACTAGAAACAACACATCTGCCCGTTCTAGATACCACGGGGTACACTACCTTTGTCTGAACAGACCTGTCTCTTTTGCTAAAAGATCTCCCCCGTCCAAAATCATCACAACGTTTCTTGCAGTTATAACATTTGCCGTATTTTACTTCAAAAATGAAATAAAAATAGAATACAGTAAGATACAATAACAGGGAAAAAAAGAGATACAAAAAGAAGAATTAAAATAGTGGAGGCCTCATCAAACAAATATGTCTTGAGATGGGTTTCAAACATGTTAACAGAAGTAGAGGATCTAATAAAGTTATAAAATTATGGCAGCGTGACCGAGGAATATCAAGAAGCAGCTGGTTTTGAGATCTCTAGGAGGCATGAAAAAGAGTGGAAACATATCCTGGATCAGGTTCATATAAAGCTTTAAAAAGATTCAACAGTACCTTACTTCATTCTAAACTGAACAGGTCAACCACAACGTGAACCCTCTGCAGTTAAAACAGACTCACATTGTGATAGCATTACAATAATCGAGATGTGAAGAAATAAAAGCCTGAATTACCATTTTCCCCTCCTCTGTTTTTCAGACAAATGAGTACACACTTGATTCCAGCAGTACACGGTCATTATCCAAACCACACACTCTCATACATATGTGAATGCTCGTTATGTTCTGTTTGTTTGTTTGTTGTGAGTCAGTGTCCAATCTAAACCAAGCAGCGGCAGCTGGTTATGACATCATCTAACCACATCTAACTGATTACATCAGTTTGGATTTATCTTTCGAACGACATACTGTGACAATGGAGAGGGATCGTTTTCTGATATTAACAATTTGACTCTGTTCCTCACATAAAGATTGTATGGCTTCAGAACTTGGAATGCAACCCGAGTTCTATGTAATAATTTTGTTTTGTTTGTAATATTTTTCATTGGCCAGTAAATGCCTGTGACTGATTTTATCTGCAGGTTATGTGTTTAATTTTGGTACATTTACAGTTTTTTTCGATTGCTAAACGACAGTGAACACAACTGGAGCTACCTGTGCAAAACTCTAACTACAGTCTGCACTACCAACAGTCACCTGAGCTAAACAGTTCACATCAGCTGCAAAACTCATTCCAAGCAACACAACTCTTAACAACAACTCACCACACACTACCCTCACTAAGATAACACACACCGTCACTCGGAACACACTGAGAGGAGAAACACCCCACACGACCCTCGCTGAGATAACACACACTGTCACTCGGAACACACCAAAAGGAGAAACACTTCACACGACCCTCGCTGAGATAACACACACCGTCACTCAGAACACACCGAGAGGAGAAACACCACACACACTCCTCGCTGAGATAACACACACCGTCACTCGGATCACACCGAGAGGAGAGACACCCCACACGACCCTCACTGAGATAACACACACCGTCACTCGGATCACACCGAGAGGAGAAACACTCCACACGACCCTCTCTGAGATAACACACACCGTCACTCGGAACACACCGAGAGGAGAAACACCCCACACAACCCTCGCTGAGATAACACACACCGTCACTCGGAACACACCGAGAGGAGAAACACCACACACAACCCTCGCTGAGATAACACACACCATCACTCAGAACACACCGAGAGGAGAAACACTACACACACCCCTCGCTGAGATAACACACACCGTCACTCGGAACACACTGAGAGGAGAAACACCACAAACAACCCTCACTGAGATAACACACACCATCACTCGGAACACACCGAGAGGAGAAACACTACACACACCCCTCGCTGAGATAACACACACCGTCACTCGGAACACACCGAGAGGAGAAACACTCCACACGACCCTCACTGAGATAACACACACCGTCACTCAGAACACACCGAGAGGAGAAACACTCCACACGACCCTCACTGAGATAACACACACCGTCACTCAGAACACACCGAGAGGAGAAACACTCCACACGACCCTCACTGAGATAACAAACACCGTTGCTCGGATCACACTGAGAGGAAAAACACTCCACACTACCCTCTCTGAGATAACACACACCGTCACTCAGAACACACCGAGAGGAGAAACACCACACACGACCCTCACTGAGATAACACACACCGTCACTCAGAACACACCGAGAGGAGAAACACCACACACAACCCTCTCTGAGATAACACACACCGTCACTCGGATCACACTGAGAGGAGAAACACCACACACAACCCTCTCTGAGATAACACACACCGTCACTCGGAACACACCGAGAGGAGAAACACTCCACACGACCCTCTCTGAGATAACACACACCGTCACTCGGATCACACCGAGAGGAGAAACACCACACACAACCCTCACTGAGATAACACACACTGTCACTCGGAACACACTGAGAGGAGAAACACTCCACACGACCCTCACTGAGATAACACACACCGTCACTCAGAACACACCGAGAGGAGAAACACCACACACGACCCTCACTGAGATAACACACACCGTTACTCAGATCACACTGAGAGGAGAAACACCACACACGACCCTCACTGAGATAACACACACCGTTACTCAGATCACACTGAGAGGAGAAACACCACACACGACCCTCACTGAGATAACACACACCGTTACTCAAAACACACCGAGAGAAACACCACACACAACCCTCACTGAGATAACACACACCGTTACTCAAAACACACCGAGAGAAACACCACACACAACCCTCACTGAGATAACAAACACCGTTGCTCGGATCACACTGAGAGGAGAAATACTCCACACTACCCTCTCTGAGATAACACACACCGTCACTCGGAACACACCGAGAGGAGAAACACTCCACACGACCCTCACTGAGATAACACACACCGTCACTCAGAACACACCGAGAGGAGAAACACCCCACACGACCCTCACTGAGATAACACACACCGTCACTCAGAACACACCGAGAGGAGAAACACCACACACAACCCTCTCTGAGATAACACACACCGTCACTCGGATCACACCGAGAGGAGAAACACCACACACGACCCTCTCTGATATAACACACACTGTCACTCGGATCACACCGAGAGGAGAAACACCACACACAACCCTCACTGAGATAACACACACTGTCACTCGGAACACACTGAGAGGAGAAACACTCCACACGACCCTCACTGAGATAACACACACTGTCACTCGGAACACACTGAGAGGAGAAACACTCCACACGACCCTCACTGAGATAACACACACCGTCACTCAGAACACACCGAGAGGAGAAACACTCCACACGACCCTCTCTGAGATAACACACACCGTCACTCGGATCACACCGAGAGGAGAAACACCACACACAACCCTCACTGAGATAACACACACTGTCACTCGGAACACACTGAGAGGAGAAACACTCCACACGACCCTCACTGAGATAACACACACCGTTACTCAGATCACACTGAGAGGAGAAACACCACACACGACCCTCACTGAGATAACACACACCGTTACTCAGATCACACTGAGAGGAGAAACACCACACACGACCCTCACTGAGATAACACACACCGTTACTCAAAACACACCGAGAGAAACACCACACACAACCCTCACTGAGATAACACACACCGTTACTCAAAACACACCGAGAGAAACACCACACACAACCCTCACTGAGATAACAAACACCGTTGCTCGGATCACACTGAGAGGAGAAATACTCCACACTACCCTCACTGAGATAACACACACCGTCACTCAGAACACACCGAGAGGAGAAACACCCCACACGACCCTCACTGAGATAACACACACCGTCACTCAGAACACACCGAGAGGAGAAACACCACACACAACCCTCTCTGAGATAACACACACCGTCACTCAGATCACACTGAGAGGAGAAACACCACACACAACCCTCACTGAGATAACACACACCGTCACTCAGAACACACCGAGAGGAGAAACACCACACACGACCCTCACTGAGATAACACACACCGTCACTCAGAACACACCGAGAGGAGAAACACCCCACACGACCCTCACTGAGATAACACACACCGTCACTCAGAACACACCGAGAGGAGAAACACCACACACGACCCTCTCTGAGATAACACACACCGTCACTCGGATCACACCGAGAGGAGAAACACCACACACGACCCTCACTGAGATAACACACACCGTCACTCGGAACACACCGAGAGGAGAAACACTCCACACGACCCTCACTGAGATAACACACACCGTCACTCAGAACACACCGAGAGGAGAAACACCCCACACGACCCTCACTGAGATAACACACACCGTCACTCAGAACACACCGAGAGGAGAAACACCACACACAACCCTCTCTGAGATAACACACACCGTCACTCAGATCACACTGAGAGGAGAAACACCACACACAACCCTCGCTGAGATAACACACACTGTCACTCGGAACACACCGAGAGGAGAAACACCACACACGACCCTCACTGAGATAACACACACCGTCACTCAGAACACACCGAGAGAAGAAACACTCCACACGACCCTCACTGAGATAACACACACCGTCACTCGGAACACATCGAGAGAAGAAACACTCCACACGACCCTCACTGAGATAACACACACCGTCACTCAGAACACACCGAGAGGAGAGACACCACACACCGTCACTCAGAACACACCGAGAGAAGAAACACTCCACACGACCCTCGCTGAGATAACACACACCGTCACTCGGAACACATCGAGAGAAGAAACACTCCACACGACCCTCACTGAGATAACACACACCGTCACTCGGAACACATCGAGAGGAGAAACACCACACACACTCCTCGCTGAGATAACACACACCGTCGCTCGGATCACACTGAGAGGAGAAACACTCCACACGACCCTCTCTGAGATAACACACACCGTCACTCGGATCACACTGAGAGGAGAAACACTCCACACGATCCTCTCTGAGATAACACACACCGTCACTCAGAACACACCGAGAGGAGAGACACCACACACCGTCACTCAGAACACACCGAGAGGAGAAACACCACACACGACCCTCACTGAGGTAACACACACCGTCACTCGGAACACACCAAAAGGAGAAACACCACACATGACCCTCACTGAGATAACACACACCGTCATTTGGAACACACGGAGAGGAGAGACACCACACACGACCCTCACTGAGATAACAAAGACCGTTGCTCGGATCACACCGAGAGGAGAAACACTCTACCCGACCCTCTCTGAGATAACACACAGCGTCACTCAGAACACACAGAGAGGAAAAACACTCGCATCAAACACCAATACAGAAAATACTCACTTTTCATCTTTACAGTTTGAACAATTTCAGTGACTTAATACAAAGTCATATTTTCTTCAAAGAAAAGAGGGACATTCTTTCACATGATTTATTTACATTTTTAGAACATAATTCTTTAAGGTAAATGAAAATTAGCAGTTTGCTTTAATAGTCTGTAGTAATTTACAGAATTACAGTAATGAGAAAAAAATGTAGAAACTAAAAGTACATACTGTAATCCGAACAAATAATTTTCAGGGCTAATCCTGAAATTGCAATCAGCAGTGTTTGAAATCTCTTCTGTTTTCAATGTGTGGTTCACAGTTTTGACAGCAGTATGTTAGCATTTGAACAAAGTGCTGTAAATCCACAGTGTTGTGCAGGTTATGGTTAAAGTCGTGGGATAAGTGTGTAGAGTTTTGAAAACTGTGTTCAAGCAATTAAAAAACGAACTAGAGTTTGGTCCACATGAACTGCTGCTGTGCAGACTGTAGTTAGAGTTTTGCACATGTGACTCCAGTTGTGCTCACTGTCGTTTAGCAATCGAAAAAAATGTAATTTCATTTGATTCACTTTTTCAACTGCTTACACACAAAATCTTTCCTTGTCACACAGTTTCTGAAAGCTGACACTCAAACACCAGAAGCACTCTCCAAATCTACAAAACCATGCAATAATTATCAGACTTTGACTCAGTTTTTAATTTCATAAAACACTTTTTGCAAAACACGACACACAGTTCTCTATATAAAACAAAAAATCTAACAGGAATTAGCATTATGGAAAAGTTATTTGCTTTTGAGATGTGTTTGTGATATTTTGAATGCTGTGCTTCATTTTGCAAGAGATGTGAGGCATTTTGCATTTTGTGTGCAGTTCTTGTATTTGTGTGTAAAATCTTACCGTATTCAATGCTTGCTGTGCTCTTTCATTTTGGTTGCTTCTGTCTCATGGTTTTGACTCTGTTGTCTGGTCACTGACCTCGCTCACGCTGCCAGTATCTTCTCAAATCCAGAAAATGCCTTAATGCCTTTTATTCAGTAAAAGTTCAGAACTGCCTTTGTTCCTGGGTTCAAATACATGAACTTCTTTGAAAAAGTCCTTGAGACCACTGTCTCATAATAATGTGTGTTAACTCTGAGAAAATCAATAGTGTTTGACTTTTGAGTGTTTCAAAAGTGTGCAAATAATTTTATAGCCACTATGCATGACATACTGAAGCATGGTTGAGCAATATCATGTTACATCAGCGGACACTTTTCAAAAAAAAAAAATAGCTATAAAGTTAAATTACTGAAAGAACTCAAATAAATTACTGAAATACTCAAAAGAAAACTTGCTGTTGAGTGTATGCATAGTGTATAAAAGCTTTGAGATGAGATTCCTAATGTATATAATGTCTATTTACGATGATTTGCTTATTGTATTTCTCATTTGTGAGCTACATTGGATAAAAGCATCTAGTAAATGAACAAAACATAAAATTTATCCAAACTGACAGAGAATAAGAGGAAGTGAAAAAAAAAACAGAAAAAAAGAACTGGGGTCATCAGTTGTTTAGGGACAATACTCAGTTCTTCTTTTTCAAAAATGGTAAACAAACCAGAACTTTCTTTGTTTTCATTTCAGATTCTTTAAAGTAGCCATAATTTGCCTTGGCAGCAGCTTTGCATTGAATCATTGGCAGAGCCTTTAGTCTTTGGCAGTGTCTGAAAACTCAAGC
Source organism: Carassius carassius (assembly GCF_963082965.1). Lineage (NCBI taxonomy): Eukaryota > Metazoa > Chordata > Actinopteri > Cypriniformes > Cyprinidae > Carassius > Carassius carassius. The sequence goes on along the minus strand of NC_081782.1, from coordinate 29,893,964 downwards.
AGCTGGGCCCCTCTCTAACTGCCAGTGTGGAGAAAAACACACCAAACTGTAATTGGATCTTGGTGAATGAACATAAACAAATGCTCAGCAATATCAGATAAGCAGCTAAAGCCAGCACCACACTAGCTGCCCAGGACCAACTCCCTTCCATGAGGGTTGTCACACTTAGCAAACTGTTGCTCTTCTCAGTCAGCAACACACTTAAGACCAGAAGATACAGGGAGCAAACTATAGGACTGCCATGTGAAGCTTTGTTTAAATAAAATAAGCACGACCACATGCACTGTCTAGATTCAGACTGAAAAGTCCATGACAGCCTATCATTCATCAAAAAAATTAAGCATTATTGTCTCCCTAAAAGAAATCCTTTCCCTATTAACCTGCTGTACTCATCCTGGATTACATCATCTGATCCAGTGGCATGCAAGTGGAGAATTGTATGAATGAATAATGAACAGAATATGAGTCATTGTAACAAATTAAAACTCCATGATCACGGGAAGAAGGAGGCGGGAACCGGCGGACAATCAAACCAAACTTTAAAAATCAAAATAAAGACAAAACAGCGCGTCAGTCATCCGTGAGGGGATGTTGACGCGCACAAATAAAAAACCAAAACACAAACTAAAACCCAGGCCTGGTCCTCTCTCATCCATCACTGTCGTCGCTCTGGTTTTATATCCCTTCATCTCCTCCGTGGGACTCGAGACCGGTGGGTCGAGCAAACTCATTTTCATGTTCAAGAAACCCCTCTGAGATGATTTGAGCTTTGTGACATGGTGCATTATCCTGCTGGAAGTAGCCGTCAGAAGATGGGTAAACTGTAGTCATAAATGAATGGATATGTTCAGCAACAATACTCAGGTAGGCTGTGACGCTTAAATGATGCTCAATTGGTACTAAGAGGCCCAAAGTGTGCCAAATATCCCCCACACCATTACACCACCATTAGCCTGAACCCGTTGAGACAAAGCAGGTTGGATCCATGCTTTCATGTTCATTACGTCAAATTCTGACCCTACTATCTGAATGTCGCAGTTTTCAAATTAATGTACAAAACACATAAAGACAGTATATTTGTATATGTTTATTCAATGGCATCTTTTTTATGACTGAAGGCGAGTATCACTGATAGCTAGTCTTTATGAAATTTACCATTGATTACAGCCATTCAATGTTACAGTATAAATGAGAGGTATTAGACTTAAATAATATTAATAATAATTTAACTTAAAAAAAATAACTTTACATAAACCCATTATAATAAATGTCAGATTTGGCTACCTGTGCCCTTCAGAGAGTAGGAAGTATACAGAACTTGAATTAAGTAAAAATATAGATGAATCTTTAAAGCTACACAAGTTGATTTACTTTTTTTTCTTTTGTTCTTTGATGAACAGACATCACAGCAGCTGGGTAATTAGATTATTTTAGTCTGCTGTTATACAATATATATAGAGTTACTATGTACACTATATAGTATATAGGAACTCTTTTGAAGATTCCTTTAGGAGGTCTTCTAGAAAAGCTAAAACTACTAAAATACATTTCTAGCTACATGGGGCCTTGAGAGCAGAGTCTCTGCCTGTGGCAAGTCAATATCTTGGACAATACTGTATATATTAATTGATAGGGTATACATGATGAAGTAACATCATGATTTTCATGATCAATGTCACGTTGTAGAAATAGATAAAACTGAATAATATAATGTAGAAAACAATGTGGCAGATGCTTGTCATTTGAAGTCTGTGAATTTAAAGGAAACACTGCATGGATTTGGAAACATATTTGTTTCCAAACTTCCTATTTTTGTTTTTAAACCAAACCATATTTCCCTTTGTAAATATTTGCCTTTCCCATATTTCTAATATCATTTGAGTAAGTAGCAACAGTTTATTTTGTGTCCAGATTGCCTTTGTGGTAGTTATGTATTATCCGGTGTTTATATTTCATTTAGTCATAGCTATATTTCTCCTTCCCCGCTGTCTGTCTGTTGTGTAATCATCAACAAGGTCAACCCCACCTTACTCTTATAATAGGAATTAAGTAGTAAAATGTGCTTTTAAGAGTTTTGTGAATAGGTTTTTAAAATAAAACTCTCAGCTAGGAAGTCATGGAAAAATGCTAAAATAATAAGCAAATTAATGAGATCTTGTAAATCTACATTCAAGCTATTTATAATGTCTGATCATCAAAGTGACATTCTGCTGCTGTTGTAGAACTGTTAGAAGATTAAATATCATCCCTGTATGCAAGTATTAGATATTTTCTAACTATGCTTTCGTTCTGCCTTCCACAATCTTCCAGTTTGTATCTGTGAATGCTGCCCCAGAGAGTCGTGCAAGCTGATAATATTTTCTTTCCCAATAACTCAACAGAGGAGGGAGTGCAACCAAATCATGAGACGACCTGTGAGGTTATCTGAGGAATTTGAGAAGTGCTATTAGCTATGAAGCCTTGCAGATTCAGTCACGTTTTATTTGAAATAGAAAACAAGCTGAAAGAAAAAAAGAAGAAGAAGAAGGCATGCATTAAATACTACCTATTATTAACTAGGATAAATAACCTAACCAGCTGTGTAAGTCACACTCTCAAATGTGGTAACAAAGTTAGGCTTAGGTGGTTTGAAATATTAAAACCATTAATAAAAAACACATCTTGAGTGGTCAAAGCAGCACAATAACCTTATCACTGCAGGCTGTCTAGCAGTGATATACCTCTTATCACTTTGGCACCATGCACAGTGCTTTTCAACTACTTTGAAATACTGCTTGTTTAACACAACACACACAAAGGCCTACATGTTGAAAAGCTTGTTGAAATTTCATCACATCAAGCGTGTAAGGAAACGATTTCAACACTTCCAGCGTAAGTAGCCTATTAGATAAGGAGGCAGACCAAATCATACGATGACCCGCAAGGTTATCTGAGGAATTTGAGAGGAGCCCTGCGCAATGCGCTGAAGCTCCAGTTGCGTTTCATTACGACTTGATATATTCTTTGCACAAGACACAGAACGGAGAAGAAGAGCAGCGCACAGCTTTCCACATGCACGCTACAGTATCACGATCAGATGACACTAACACGTGTTGTCATATCTCGCTGGCTCCAGGCCAAAATTAATCCAGGATTACACTTTAACACAGAGACAACTCAATGACTAATAAACGCAGCTGACGGAGGCTTCAATTGCAGAAGACTTTTGAGAAAAGACAATCAACAGAAGAGAAAAGGAAACTGAAGACACAGGCGAGACCCGACACAAAATCAGAACGATGATGTCTAAAGGAGCGTTTGTGTTTGTGTTACTGAGCGCGTTAACAGCGTATTACGTTTATTCACCAATCCCGAATAACATAGAGGAGAGATGGAAACTAATGCTCGCAGACTCTTTCTTCAGAAGTTTAAGCCAGTTGGTAAGTTTGCTTGCATTTGTATGTTAACACGCATTGAGTTGCTTGTAAAATTGACAGCCACCAGTCTAAAGTGTAATGCCAGTTTAACGCACATACTGGCTTGCATTTGTAATGTTACGGCCGTGTATCTGGTATTGGGTTATTATTTTGGGCAGGTTTGATCAAAGGAGCGTGATTACGCAACTGTCGGGTCAGTAAAGCGTTTGATTATTTCTTTGAATTGTTTGGCATGCACACCTGCAGATTTACAGTTTAGAGATTATGTCAGTTCTTAATCCGAGCACTGTATACTAAGCTTTGTGGCTAATAATAGCTGGAATTTATGGCAGGAAATAGAAATGCACCTCGAATAGGGGAGTGTTGCAATATTATGTCTAAACGTCGTCAAACCCCCAAACTGTCATTTTAAATGACATTTAAAATGTATGAAATTCATGATTTTTAAAACATTGCTCAGCTTCATCCAACTTTCATTTTAAACATTATAAAAGGTAAGCAAATGTGAAACATTTGATTTAAATTTAAAACTAATCGGGAAAATAAAATAAATAAATAATGTTTATGCTGCATCACAAGTCACCAATCTAGATTATACCCCATGTACTCTTTTTCTGAATAAAAACACTTTGAGTGTGTAGCTAAAGATTTGGTGAGTTTTGGGACATACTATGTATGTTTTTTTTTAATGGACCACACTTGTAAACTGGCCTGTCTCTTGTCAGAGTTAACATTCTCATTTAATAAATAAATATTTGTAAAGAAATATAAATATTTTTCATCTGTTTAGATATTAATTATTAAACAGTCAAACCATTTAAATCTTTCTACTTAACCCTCTGTCTCACACATCTTCTGTGTTTCTAGGGCCATCATTTAGGACGCTTTAGAAACTACCCTACATGATTAAGAAAATTAACCTATTACTGTACCAAAGGAGACTGAAGACTAAATGAGAACTGGTGACAAGAGACTTAAGGCTCAATGCTGTGAATATCACTTGGAGTAACATCATGTAACATTAAGTGGCTTAACAATGGGCTGTTGTCCACCGAAGCAAAAGATTATGGGATTCTGGCTATTAGTGAGATGATCTCAGCTGATCAACCATGTGTCTGCCCTGTTCATAACCTTTTTGAGAAAATAAACCAGGCACTGTGTGACTTCCACTGGGAGCTCTTGCACAAAATAAGCCAAAAACAACTCTTTAATGCTATTTTTCCCCTCTACACAGGCAGAACTGAGTGAGCGGATGGGACTATTGAACTACATGAAAGTTATGATGTTCATCACCTTTGCAGAGCGAGTAGTGCCTGTGTCAGATGACAGGGTGAAGGTGTCAGATGATCATTTTGATGGGGTAGAGGTGATTGTGTACCAGCCGACCCAACAAGAAGAAAAAGGGGAGCTAAGAAGGGCCATCATTTACCTGCATGGAGGGGGATGGTGTCTTGGCAGCTCCCGTGAGTACCATTAATCACACAATGCTGTATACTAGAGTGCTCTAGCTTTTTATATCTTAATGGTAATTTAAATATATTTATGTGAGTGCTTGACACTGGAACTTCAAAAATTTTAATTATTCATCATTATGACAGATTACCATTCAGACTGCAGAGAAGCCATGCATGAGGTCAGTGCAGATCAGATTAAAATGGCACCAAAATGAACAAAAAATGCATCCCACATTCAAAATACATGTGCAAAAAAAGTCCCTGCACCATTAAACTAAATCAATAACGACCTGGTGAGATGTTGAATGCAACATTACATTTGGATCTGCTCACGCTGTATCAAAGAGTTATTTTTATGTGTTGGTTTTTGCAGCATTGAGCATTACAGCCAATCACACACATTTCTGTTGAATGCAACCACTAATCAGAGGTGTTTAGTCTATGGTAAAGAAATCTGCTGAAAACCCTGGAGTTTATTTCAGTCTGCACTCAATGATTGAATTCTGCCCTCTTTCAAATTCTTTTATCCTAAACAAAGTGCAGAAATTATGTTTTTATTACACACTGTAGTGTTTCAGTAATAGTTAACACTCTTCTGCCAAGATAAATGTGAAGTCGTGACATTCTAATGCATGAAAAATTTTCTAATTATTAAAAAACAAATTTCATTTCATATACTGAAAACTGCGTAGAACGTAAATAAACTGTAGAAAAGGTCTGTTCTAAAAACCAACTTCCTTTAAAGTTCTATTGATCTCTCTTTTTTTTTTTGATGTGATAGTTATTAAAGGGGTTAAAGTTAATTTTTTAGGTATCCTTGTTACATTATAAGTATACATTTAGGTAATATGTAAAAATTATTAATAACATGTATTTACTATAAGCTTATAATTGTGGTTAACTGCATGTATGCAAAATATACTGTAATTAGTAAGAGCATGTAAAATATATTTTGCTTTAATCCATGGGAACTGTTTTCATCACTAGAGGCTTAATCAAATAAAAGTCAAAAGTATATTTTTTTCCCTTCTCACCTTAGGTATGGGCCCATATGATCTACTAGCCAGACACATGGTTACAGAGCTCAACGCAGTTATTGTATCTGTAGAGTAAGTATCAAATGTTATTAATTTAATAAAAGCCCTTGCTTGCTTCAACAAGGTCACACAGGATCTGGCGACTGGCTGATTAAAGCTGCCTGGTCTCATGGCATAAACGTACCTGGGTGCACATTTTTAGAGAGAAGCAAAATACGTCTTAAAATATTAATATGCTGGGAAATTTGTAATCTAATGCTTTTGAACATTAACATCGCACATATCCAGCTTCATATCTATGGGTTTTCAGGGTTGGTAGGTTTGTGCGGTAGCTCACAGAGTTTAGAGATGGAATTTGGACATGGACTTCAGAGGTGAGGAGCTCCAGTTTGAATCCTGTGTAACCATGGTTCGACAAAGCAGTTCAAATCTTCATATAAGTTACATTAACAAATGTGTTTTAATATCAGTATGCATTTGTTAACACTATCGGGTAAGTTTAAGGTTGGGTTTGGTGTATGGCGTAACTTTTAGCAATGGTCCCCGGGTATTTGAAGTCTGAACCGCCGCAATACGTACCAGAAGCAACATAATAAAAACACAGCAATACGTAACTAGATTAACGTAATCAAAACATGCAAGGGGTATTAAACCTGTGTTTTAGCACCACTCAGTGGACAGTTCTCTTTGAAACTGTTGCGAAACATGCAGTGAGGTACGTAAAAATGGTCTTGCAGAAATGTACCCAGAGTATTTAGTACGTATTTTTATGAGACTGGGTTGGATTAAAGGCACAATATGTAATTTTGGCCGCTGGAGGGCGCGTATTCAAAATAAACAAAGAAACAAAAGCGTAGTTTGATGGCGCTGTAACTGAGTGTGGAATCATGAGAGTTGTGGTCTTCATTCCCACAACTGATGCAATCTGAAGGGACTCAGGAAGAAATCGTGTTCATGGATGTTCAAAACTAAGCCGCTGAATGAGCGTGACACATGGCTCATGAGTATGTGTAAAGTAGCGCTGTTTTATCACACTATATAAATTTGAATTTCTGTTATAATGCTACTCTGTGCATTCGTCACCTTTCTAATAAAATGCATAATATATTAAAACGTCTTTGGTGTTTCCATATTTTCTACAAAACTTAACTGGAAATCGAGGGGTTATGACATCATTGGCAGGCGACACTATGACACAATGCACACGGTCCGTGTCACTATTTAAAATTGCTTATTTAAACATTTTTTGAAACATTTGGGATAATGTATGAATAAAAGGTGACGGGTGACCGCCGAATTGGGATCTCATTTAGAGAGACCAATCTACTTTGAGTGTAAACTAAATGAGCCAATGAACATTGGCATGCCATTATTGCATCCAGCTGCCGCTGATCACAGGATGTATAACTAGGCAGCAGAAGCAGCACATATTCAGCATTTTTGCCTAAAAACCGAGCGATCACATTGTTCTGCTTTTGATTACTCTACTGAGAGAAGAAAACGGAATGAGCAGTATGGCGCTTCAGTGGTGGTGGCTTCCCGTGTTGAATGGGTTGCACACATCAGGCTGCACTACTCCATTTTTGTTACAGGCAGCTATCTCCCTATTGCGCTTGAGCATGCTAAAATAGTAAGTTGGTGGGGAAGCATGACGTGATCAGGTTCCTTAGTGGGAAGTGAAGGCTAAATCCTCCACGGCCACCCTTTATACCTTCATGAGATCTGTTTTTAGTGCTCAGAGCACTAAAGCAGGGCCCATCTGAGCCTTTGCAGACAGTCGAGCTGTAGTTTCTGTCAATAAAAACTCTGCTCTTGCTTGTATTGGCCTCCATGCATGCATTTTCAGTCAATGATTCGTGCCTAGAGTTCGGGATGCTAAATAATCCTGAGGACCCGGCCTGACTGTTTGCCCAAGGTTCCCACTACTCCCTTCAGGGATCCGGTGGTTAACCTTTAATTGCTGCCCCTGGAGGAGGCACCTAGCTTTGCTTTGTCATGTCCAGGCATTGAGATGCTACTTAGACCAGACACAAAGCTTCAGGACCTCAGACCAGCTGTTTGTCTGTCACGGAGGCCAGCAGAAGGGAATGCCATCTCTGAGCAGAGGATGGCCCACTGGATAGTGGATGCCATCACCCTGACTTATCGGGCACAGGGTGTGCCCTGCCCATTCACGTTACGTGCTCTACTAGGAGTGTTGCATCCTCCTGGGCACTGGCTCGTGGTGCCTCACTGACAGATATTCGTAGAGCTGCGGGCTGGACGACCCCCAACATGTTCACTAGATTCTATAGCTTTCATGTGGAGCCGGTATGCTCCTGTGTTCTCATCTCAAACAGGCAGAAGACCTCGTCAAGCTCTTCCATCACCTTGGCAGCCAGACATGGCAGAGCGTCCGGCACCAGGCCCTCACTCCATGAATCTGTGAGAACCGGTAAAGGGCCGGGTTCCATATGTTGAGACCCAAGTGGATTCCAAATGTGTAAATTCCACATTATAGCCTCAGAGCCCGTGTTTCCCTCGCAGACTTCCTGCTATTTTCTAAGAGGGTTGCAATCACCTCTAATCTTCCATATTCACCTAAAGGGTTGTTCGTGTGTGTAAGTGCTTTAGAAACTTTCTTCGGGAAGCATGGAGTTTCTGCAACGTTCCTGTCCCAAGTGGTAGGGGTACGTTTTCCCATTGTTATCCAATCTTACTGAGTGGGTAGTGCCATAGAAGCAGTAGCTGGTCTTCTTGTGGTAAGCCAAGGCCTACGCCAAAAAGTAGGGGCGCAGAAGGCTTCCATAGGACACTGGAAGGGGCACCTGTGGACCTTTGGTAGGGATCCCAAATCGTCAGTCATCCGTCATGACACCAAGAGTGTTGGACCACTTCAATCTGCTCCTGTGCCCAGAGAACTCGAGGTGACCTTCGTCACTCAGAGTGTGAGATCAGCTGTGGTTCGGAGCTCTTTTAGAACTTCCGGATAACAACCACCCTCGTGCAGGTTCCTCAGTGCTTTAACCACTGTTTGTGACCCACCTCATGAACTGTTGTCTCTCCAATATTGTGAAAACAGAGGTATGTTCTTTCTCTATTCGCCTTATATACAGATAGTAGATGAGGGAGATGGGTGTCTAGCCACACATCTCATCTGCCGTTTTTTCAGTGTTGTGAATACAGTGGTAAAGGCATCTGCTTTTTCTGTTATTAACATATGCAGATACAGAGGAGGAAGATGCCTCTTCTCGAATCACAGTTCTTCATCAGTTGCCTTTCCAGCAGTTAAGGAGGTTTTCAATTGAGCACTTTCCTTATGAGAAGAAGGTCAGGTTTTATCACACCCCCTGAAGTGAGGGTTCATGGATTGCATTAGTAGCTGCATTTACATGGACCCTACTAATCTTGTCATAATAGGACAATCAGAATAAAAATGTCACATGTAATCATGTCAATTAGATTGAATTGGCCAGATCCGACTAAAATGTTGATCGGATTGAAAGGGGTGGTTTATTCCTTTTTTAATCTGGGTGAGAGGACATGTAAACACTTTATCGGATTGAAAACCGAAACTGAAAAGTATTGCGAATGCACTGTAAGATACGGAAAAAGGGTAACGGCGTATGACACGCAGAACGAGCTGTACTTCCTGGTGAATAAAGTGTCATTAATAAGTGTCCCGTCATTATAAAAGTTTCCCTTTCACTTAACGTCTGTGAAGTGGAACAACAGACTACTAGTTTTGGGTGCGGGAATGGGCGCTTATATATATATATATATATATATATATATATATATATATATATATATATATATATATATATATATATATTTATTTTAAGCGGCACAGTTCATGTGTCGCCTAATTAGGACTCAAAGTAGATAAATATCACGTGTTTAAAAACAGTATGCGACAGAAGCGGGAAACTCTGTATATTCATTTAGTGTGCGCATGTCAAAAGAGTAAATCTGATCAGAAGCTTGTGACATATAAACGTGCAAATCAACCCGATCACTTTATTCAGCATTCATGTAAACACCATGTTCGGATTCGTCAATCAGAATGAATTAATTCCGATGGAAGCAAAAAGTGTCCATTTAAACACACCTAGTGTGTGTCCCTATGTGCCCATGTGTAAATGGCCAGTATTGAAGAGGATTTTGGACAGTACCGGCCACTGGCGTCTCATTAATACTCATCAATATTAACAGACTTAATACTGCACAAAAATATGGAAAACGGTCATATGCAACAAATGTTTAATTTTGTGATAAAAAAGGCAAAGTTGCATCCATACACAGGCACAATGATGCAATCATGTTTTATGGATTAATCCAAAATACTATTCATTATTTATTTGTTTGCATGTATGCATCATGTTAACTGCTTTGTCCTAGTACTCAATAATTTCATTTATTATTTCACCAGATACCTTTATCCAAAGCAGCTAATGGGGAATACTAAGTGTTTCATCTTAAGAAGACATCCCTGATCTGTGAAGTGAAAAAAAAACACAAGATCCAGAGGTGTAAAAGTTTTGTTTTGAGATTTCTTCAAAATCCTCTGGAATTATTATTAGAATTATCATTCAAATGCTTTCTCAAACTTTCTTAGCCTTCCTACAGCATTCCATACTTAATGAAATAGGATATAATGGGAACAAATGTAGCTCTATAGATCTTGTCAGAAATACTGCAACAAATAAGATCCTGCAGACTATTGGGTTTCAACTAAATTCCCTTCATATTAATTCAAACCACAGAGATTGATGGTTCAACCACAAAATAAAATATATCAACCCCAAAATAAAATATATTAACACATCTTTGATATATCTGATGTATCTTCCTATACCTGTCGTGGTTTGCTTAAAGAGCTGAATAATGCATTAAACCCTAACTCTGTTTGAACAATTTCAAACTCTGGATGCTCTGTTCTTAACAAATAGAGGCTCCATGCTGCTCTTGCTGTTCTCACATATTATCTTTTATGCAAACACAGCAGGAAGAGGATAAATAAATGTGCTGATGACACCACTGTGATCTTATAACCATCAACAATGAACTGCAGTGAGGGTAAGCCCTCTCTGCATGGGCCAACACTCCAGCATTCCAAAGCAGAATCCTGTAGTATCATGGACAAGAGCAAAAACAAGAACATGTGTTGTGTCGACAGAGCATGAAAATGAGATAAAACTGAAAGAAAAAGCCAAAAGAAACATACTGACCTAATAATAAAAAGTAATTCTTCAGACCAAAAGTCTTTGATCATGAGTAGAAGTGGCTGTCTGACTTTCTGCTGCCAGACTGCGTGCTGTTGTGAAACTAAAATCACTTTGACTGACTGCCAGGTGTCCAAATGCCAGAAACACTAAAGAGATTATAGTAAAGTATGGGACACAACATGCAGTTTTTCTTGAACATTATTTGGCCAGTTAATGTTAGATGAAATAGTGAATGTTAATACCAGGAAATTTCTGTGAATACAGATAATTAAATAACTTGGACACGAATCAACTTCAACTGAGTTTGTCCCAGACAAACACTCTGAGCCTTGATTCATTCCCGAATATATGGAGTTGAGCAAGGAAAAGTGTTTAATTAGGGATGGACAAGGCGACAAATATGTATGAAATGTCTCAGTATAGGGGCTGTAAAAAAACTGTAATCTAAAACTGTGAAACTCTGAAGCCAGTTTACAGAGGAAGAAAAGTCACTGATGGCTGTACAGGTTGACCAATAGTAAGAGCATTGTCTCTTAATGTCAGTTCTGTTATGACAACTCTCGGAGTGATTGGCATGCTAGTGTAAATGCAATGTTAATGTGTTTGGTCCAGCAGCAGAGCAAGTAACAGGACAAGCAAGCATCCACAACCAGAGGTGGGTAGTAACGAGTTACATTTACTTCGTTACATTTACTTGAGTAATTTTTAGGGAAAAAATCTGTACTTTTACTTCGTTACTTTGGGCGACGCTCCTCCCGTTACTTTATCTTAATGCAATAAATGTTATAAATGCTTCAGTTTATTCCAAACGCGCCGTCTACTTTTCTCTGGGCAATAAGCGATGCCCAGTCGCGAATGATTCATTCTTTTGAGTCAATTCTGTTCAAACGCTTGATCAAACCAGTTGGCAAACGAGTGAATTGGTTCACGAATCAGTTTGAATGATTCGTTCAGTTCGCTGCCGCACGCGCTGAGCGTCTGAAGCGGTTCACTCAGAGTTGTAACGTTTAACATCAGCAGCGTTGAAAGTGTGGCTGGAACTGCACTGAATTGAAAGCAAATCTGCAAAGGCTATTATTTGCTAGCGATCAAGATCTTTATTAGATGAACACCACGTGTGCTGTCTACTGTTCTACAGGTAATAACTTGGGCTACATTCGATTACAGTACACGATACCACTGTGACATTACGAGTGTGGCTTATAACAGGGGAGTCAAGTTGAATGCAGCTTCCAAAAGACAAAAAATAGCCGATTAAGATTTTATTAATTTTAATACAATCACACCGGTGTGAGAACGTTCAGCGAGTCATATCATCAGCTGCTAAATTCAGATCTGAGATCGCTGGGTGGCGCTGAGCCAGAGATAGAGACACTGCTCATTATAACCAATCACACACGATTATGTTGAGCTTTTGAATGCAATGGCCAATCAGAGGTGTTCAGATTAGTCATCGCTGAAATCCCGGTGCTTCCTTCACTCGCTCACTGACTGGAGACCTCTTTCTGGCGAATTCTCTCGTCAGAAACAACAAAGTGCAGAAGTGTACGAATCTATAATTAAGATATTGATTTTACAGTGTTAACAGCTTCAGTGATTTTAATGGGAGTTTCTGAGAGTGATTGAACTCTAGATTGTTAGTGAAAATTATCTTTGATAATGTAAATGTTATTTGCTCCCTTTCTGAACAATGCAAGATTAGTAGCAATTTTTATATCACATTAACTTTCAATGTTAAATTCACATTTAATATAAAGTCAGTCGTATTAAAAATATGTTATGGCATGACACCTATATCTGTTACTTAAGTAAACAGGTTTTATAATAAATTACATAAATTGGAGTAAAGGCTGATGAAATATATACATTTATACACAAACACATACATTACATACATTTTATCTATATATCTAAATAAAAATAGGCTATATGTATATATGACCCAAAGTAACTAGTAACTAACTACTTGAGTAGATTTTTTATCCGATACTTTTTTACTCTTACTCAAGTAACTATTCAGACTAGTACTTTTACTTTTACTTGAGTAAATATTTCTAGAAGTACTTTTACTTTTACTTGAGTACAGTTTGTGGGTACTCTACCCACCTCTGTCCACAACATGCTGCTGTGAGCATGTAACAAATACAGCTGTTGCACATATAACATAAATAACCCCCGTGCATACATGATCACACCATAGCAGATCTATACAGGTGGACCTGGGGAAGGTGGAGGGTTTCTGAAGCACGCTGAAAACTGCTACAGCAAATACTTACCAAGTATTTGGACGTTGAGCAGTGAGCTCATTGGCTACCGATACAGTAGAGAACCGATTAGCTGTGACATGATGATGTCATTATGTCATATTGAGTTGGATCTACTACAATGCGCCATCTAGAGTTTCATGCCAGAAATGTCCTTCGTTTTAGATACATTCAGCTTTAAATGTCTTCTATGCATTTAATGACTTGGAAAATAGGTACAAGTTAGGAACTTAGTTCTAGTAACTAGCCAGCAGGGTCGTTCCTAAAGAACCAATTTCTCCCGCAGGCCACTTTAGTGGTTGCGTTCACAATGGCAGCAGGAACTCTGAAGTGGCCGACAGTGACATCTCTATTCACAGTATTTACAAACGTCAACAACCGGTAAATGGAGAACACCATGTTCGGAGCTGTTTTGTGATAATGGAGATGGAGTGTAAATGTGACAATTTTGCGATTAAAATACCATGAACATCTGACTAAATCAACTGTTTTAGACCCTACTCTGAAGGAGGAGCTAATTTAGTTCCCCCAAACGAAGTCCTAGAACTATATAAGTACCAAGTTGCTGTGGTACGAACATGACAAAAAGCGGGTACTTCCACGAAAAGTTCTAGGAACTATGAAAATGTTCCTCCGGTCAAAAGCCCCTGCTGATGGTGGGGTAACCATCTTTGGAACAGTGTGCTGATTACGTAATTTTACAATTTTAAATTAAATTTTCTCTTTTTGACAATTTAAATTAAATGAAACCTTTTACATATTCAAGTAAATATGATGCATAGTTGCTCTGAGTAATGTATGTGCAAACAGCTACTAGCATTATCAGGACTAGGACTTTTAGTCTACCTGTTTTAGTCTACCTATGCTGCTGGTGAGAAGTTCTGAGAAGTAAAACACCAGTCAGCTGCTTTCAAGAAGCTTATTAGACGTTGCACTTGAGAACTTGCGGTTTCTTCAAGATATTCTCGCTCTAGCTATTTCTGACTTCCTTCAAGGACCAAGGCAGAGATTATGTGGTTCCTCTTCAGGAACTCGAGCTGCGTCGAAATGCTATGGGGAACGCGTTTAGCATTAGTGACTCATCATATATACAGTCAGTCGCAACAACAGAGGGGTCGTAATGAACGCTGATATTTTGCTACCTAAAGAGTAGTCCTCTGTGCCGCCGACTTGCACTTCTTTGGTCAAGTATATTATTAAATTTATAAAACAGCTTCTTTGCTGTAAATCATCATATACTCATCAGCGATTATCATGTGTAATGTGTTTTATAGAAGCGCGTGACGTCACGGGTGGGGTGACGTAAGCGACCAGGAAGCTATAAAGGCACAAGTCTTTCAGCAAGTGCTCTGTGTGTACATGTCATTCTGTCTTGTCAGTCTAATTTATTGTTGTTTGTCACTATTAGCTCCTCAAAGAGTAAGCAATAGTCAAAGAGAAAAGCTAAGATGAGACATCTGAAAGGCAAATCCAGATCGCGTTTCAGATTGTGTGTTCCTTGCTACATCACGAGTGGGGATACACAGTCTGTGCGCAGTCTGCCTGGGATTGAGGCACACTGTTTACTGCCTGCACTGGTACGAGCCAGTGTGGACGCTTCGATCCCGGATGACTCTTCTCTAGGGGGAGTCTTCGCCAGAGTTCCTCGCTGTGTTTGTCCCGATTTCGCCGAGGCGGAGCGGCACCTGCATTCGCTTGGTTCGCAGATAGATCTGCTGGAGGGTATGGAGATGGGCGCGTCCCTATCTCCTACCTCACCCACCAGATCTGCCCGATCTCCAGGTTCAGTAGCCCGAGTGTTGCGGTCCTTCCCCCCGAGTGGCGGCCATGATGCACCGCCTTTCTTTCTCCGAGGAGATTGAAACGGAGGGCGTCGATGAGCTCGCAGTTGCACAAACATAAGCTGCATAAACATCAGTTGCATAGACAACAGTTGCACAAGCATCAGTTTCACAAGCATATTATGCCTAAACTTTATAACGAGCAGCATTAATGAGGAGCGCAGCTCTCTCAGTCAGCTCTCTGGAAACACGCGCAGCGGTTCCTTCCCCCTCTGTGAACTCGCAGCTGCAGCTACTTATTTCTTAGGAGATTAATACTGTTTGTGTGACTAAGCAGCTCGCGTGCTGCCGAGGCAACACATGTATTACATCATTTTCAGTTTTGATGTGAATCTTACCAAACCAGACCGTCTTTACTTGTCTGATTGGTTAACTGCATTAATTCTGAGGAATTAAATTCAGTATTTATCTGACTATGAGAAGTTAGATATGAATTACATCTACAAGGCAGACCGTGTTTACTCGTCTGATTTTTTGATTACATTAAATTCTGAGGAATATAATGACATTTATCTCACTCTGAGAAATGATATATACTAGAGGGGCTGCTGGGCGGGAGCAGCCCTCTCAGTCTATCGTCAGAGCGTTGCCACCCACGCTCCCCCGTGTCGGGACCGGAGGCCGAAGCAACACTCTGACCCAGTGTTTTTCCAGCCTAAGGCGGATCTGAGGGCCATACTTCAGGCTGGGAGGTCCTCGGCTAAGAAGTCCTGACACGTTTCGGTCACGTCTGCAGAGGGCAGCCCCTACTGGGATAGAGTGGCGTACACCGCATTTCACGGTGCCCGTCTCACCTCAGCGCCCTCTGGGGGCTGGTCTACCAACCCTGCCAGAGTTCCAGGGCGCAGCGCACTCTAGCGAGCAATGTCCTCAGTATTTTCCGCCCGTGTGCGTAGCGGAGCTGAGATACTCGCCGCCCCTTCGGGGGCCTCTTACACCAGAGGTCAGTCTCGAGAGAGTGATTCCCTTAGTAGATTATTTAGCAGCATGGAAACTACTGCCAAATGTATCTCAATGGCTCCTGCGCACAGTAGAAAAAGGCTACCGTATTCAGTTTGGCTCTCCACCGCCGAGATTCAATGGGGTTACTCCGACGTTAGTCGGCCCCCTACAGGCTCTGGTTATGGAACAAGAAGTGAAAACAGTATTAGGTGAGGAGGCCCTCGAGGTGGTCCCTCCTCAAGACAGGGAGTCCGGGTTCTACAGCCGGTATTTCATAGTTCCAAAGAAGGATGGGGGGATGCGTCCGATCATAGATCTGTGGGTCTTAAATCGATCAGTTATGAAACTGAAGTTCAAAATGCACGATCACGCATGTTGTTGCTCAAATCAGATCCGAGGACTGGTTTGTCAAAATAGATTTCAAAGATGCATACTTCCACATATCCATCCTTCCACATCACAGGAAGTTTCTGAGGTTTGCTTTTGGGGGCGAAGCTTACCAATATCGAGTACTTCCCTTTGGCCTTGTACTCTCACCCCGCACGTTCATGAAATTTGTAGATGCGGCTCTGGTTCCTCTGCGCATGCAGGGCAACTGCATTCTCAATTATATCGACGATTTAAGCGCAATCAGAGCAGGTGGCAGTTCGACATCGAGATGTCGTTCTCGCACATATGGGGGAGCTGGGTTTGAGACTGAACGCCAAGAAGAGTGTACTTTCTCCAGTCCAGAGAACCACCTATCTAGGTGTAGTGTGGGATTCGACCACGATACAGGCACGTTTGTCCCCTTCTCATAGAGTCGATTCTCATTTCAGTCGAGAGAGTCAAAGAACCAAGGAATTTTCCCCGAGGGGCAATCCACTTCGAACTATCAAGGTCACACGGTGATGCCTCCGTGCCTTGGACATGTGGACGAAACCTTGGTTCTCACTCAGAGCAGTGTACATTACTGGGAAATTAAATATGGGAGCAGACACACTGTTGAGGCAAGTGGCTGAGGCCTGGGAAATGGAAACTACACCCCAAGGTGGTAAAGCAGATATGTAGAATATTTGGTAAAGCTCAAGTAGACATCTTTGCGTCTCAAGAGACATCACAATGTCTGCTTCGGTTCTCTCTAGCTCATCCAGCTCCTCTGGGACTGGACGCTATGGTACAGACCTGGCCGAGGCTTTGTCTGTACGCCTTTCCCCCTATTGCTCTGCTCCCGGGAGTTCTGGCGAGAGTACACTGGGACGGGGTCCTTCTGTTGCTAGTAGAACCGTTCTGGCCGGTCCGAGTATGGTTCGCAGATCTGGTCTCGCTCCTCGACGGCTCTCCATGGGAGATACCGATCAGGACAGACCTACTCTCACAGGCACAGGGCACGATAATTCACCCTCGCCCGGAGTTGTGGCAGCTGTGGGTGTGGCCCCTGAGGGGGCACAACTCATAGCATCCGGTCTCTCAACCGAGGTTGTTGAGACCATCCTCCAATCCAGAGCTCCCTCAGCAGGGAAATTGTACGCCCTGAGGTGGAAACTCTTCACCTCATGGTACAGAGACCGTCATCTTAACCCAGCTAACTGCCCAGTTGGTACAGTTCTGGAGTTTCTACAAGCCAGGTTCTCTGCAGGGTTGACCCATTCCATGCTGAAGGTTTATGTGGCGGCCATTGCAGCCTACCATGTCCCGCTCGATGGCCAGTCTTTGGGAAGACTCCCCTTAGTTACACGTTTCCTCCACGGTGCATTCATCAAAATGTGCAGTCATCAGGGATCAGATCAGAAAACGGAGTTAGATCACCAACCTTTATCCAGGATTCTGTGATAAACATAAAATCCAAGTTGTGAGCTAAGAAAAAGTAGTTTAGTAAGAAGGTCTTATTCACCAAGGAACGGGAGTTTAATAATGACATCTTTGTTGGAGAGATAATAGCAGGGGATGAGGACGCTCTTTCCAGCGGAGTTACTCCCCGACATCGGGAGCCGAGGCCGATTCAGTGGAGACCGGAACGAGAAACAGGGCTCGGGTGCAGGGGGAGAACATGACGAAGCCACCGGTATGCCACGTCCAGTGGACGCCAGGTAATAGAGCCACCGTAAAGCGATTCGTGAGAAGGATCCGAGAGAAAGCCAGCCCGCAGATGAGCTTTCAGCTTCACGATGTATCCTCCACGGCTTCCTCGTTTCCTCCTTCGCTTTCTCCGCGGGATGTTGAGGGGCCACCGGCGGATATGTCCCGGGATAGCCGATGTGAACAACTCATCAGACTTGTTAAAGGAGCAGTCCACATCTAAAGTGTAAGTATTTGTGAAAGAGGTCGCAACCGAGTTGCGAATATCCAAGAGTGATTGACGGTTGTAAATTAAAAGCGTGTAGCAGTTTAAAAATAGAACAGACAACCAGACAAGCAACCACAAGAGCGACAGACAGCAGGCCCAGTACACAGGCGCCATCTTCTGACAAAGCGTTCATATACCCTCGAGCGGGATATGTTCCTAAGGTTCCCTCTGTTACACCACAACCTGTAGTGATGCAGGCCTTCTGCCCTCCTCCCTTTTGGGAGCCCGACCAAGAGAAGCTAAATTGTATGTGTCCAGTTCAAGCGCTTGACGCATACGTCCACAGAGCTGCCCTGTGGAGAAAATCGGACCAATTGCTAGTATGCTACAGTCCCCCCAAAAGGGATTTTCCTGCATCTAAGCAGACTATTAGTCGATGGATAGTTGAGACTATCAACGCCACCTATGAGTCCTCTGGTCTTCCCCTGCTGTCGGGAGCCAAGGCTCACTCTACTCAGGGTATGGCAGCCTCCTAGACCTTCCTACCAGGTGTGTCCATGCTGGACATCTGCAACGCTGCGGGGTGGTCCACACCCTCCACATTTGCAAAATTCTATGGCCTAGATATGCCAGTTACTCCAGGCACTTCTGTTCTCCCTTCCTGAAGAGGAACGTCTCTAGGTTACGCATGTTACCATAGTTCCTCGAGGGAACAAGTTGTTGGTGAGCACCTCCTGCATGGATTTAGCTTTTTTGCTTTCACTATGTGCTTCCACTATTCAAGTATAGTGATATTATAGTCTAGGGCTGCAACAACTAATCGTTAAAATCGTTATTGATTAGTCGCGTCAACCCATAGTGCAGGGAAAACTTCTGTCAGTTGTGTCAAATTATACCTTTGAACGCATTTCTGTGGACGAAATGAATGCAAATTAATCTAATAGTGGAATAAACAGAGTGAACTGCTTCAGGGAAAGGTGCATGATTTAAGCTGCCCAAAACATTGGAATGCTCTTTTTTTTTACTTCAAGTTAATGCGTTAACTTAACATGGCTCATCCTTTCAGACACTTTGACAGATGCATGTGTTTTAGTGTGTGATATGATTCCTCAGTGAAAACTTTAATTTTACAGTTATATCCTTATCTTTAAATGTAACATATTCATGCAAGTGTTTCTATTTTGCATGAAGGCTCATCCTGATAGTCTGCCTTAAACTTCAGAATTTACTGGAAGAGCGGCACCACTTCAAACAGACTGAATGCAGTAGTGAGGGAGAAAATTAATATGCAACAAATAAATACTAATTTTGCTAAAATATCTGTAATTGGATGTTAACTTTAGGTTTGAATGTCGATGTGTAATGCAAGCATTTTATGATAGTAATTGTCAAGGGATAACAGCATGTAACTGAATATAAATTTAAGACGTTCCCTAAATTTACAGAATAAAGAAAGGACAGTATCAGGTTAATGTTTTCAGAGTGAATGTGTGTGTTCATGCAGAACATTCCTCTCATCTGTTAATACTGAGTTTGTGTTTTCTTTATTATTTTCATTTTAGTGTAGGGATTTAAACTGTCCTTTGTCCATTTGTCTATTTAAACTCTCCATTTAAACTGTGCTTTATAGCTCTTTTTGCACATAATGTATAGCATAGATATAGACATATTCACCAAACAGTATGTTCATAGCATTCCATTGGCACATCTGTTTGAATAGCCTTTTGGGGTTTTAAGCTGTTCTCCACTAATTTAAGTAAGAATAATGCTGGTTAATGCTAACTTTTTACCTTTGCTGGGTTCGTGAGGGATCTTGCATTCAGTAACGTTTGACTCAGAAAAGTAAAAGTAAAGATAGTGATGAGTAATACAATAAAGAGGCTTTGGGGCTTGTGATGGAAAGTGAAACGGTGTATTGGAGCTTGCAAACTAACAACAAACACAGAACAAGTTCAGATTCTATTACAGACATGACACTTTTTTTGTCCTTTCTTTTAATTGAATAAAAACACATTAAACCTGTCATGCTATCTGTGGAAAACTGTACTATTCAAAACAGTAGGTTTTATTCTGACAGAAAAATGGAATAAGAAGAACAATAACAACATAATTTGCTCTGTGCAGGTATCGTCTTGCCCCAGCTTATCATTTTCCTGCCCAGTTTGAGGATGTGTACCGTGTGGTGAAGTTCATCTTTCGAGTTGATGTTCTGAAGGGATACCATATCAATCCAGAACGGATTGCTGTGTCAGGAGACAGTGCAGGAGGCAACCTTGCAGCTGCTGTGGCTCAGCAGGTAAGATATGGAAAATTACACATGAATGACTACAGTACGATTTTTACAAAAGGACTCGTAAAAAATGTATGAATTTTATCTATAAATGTTGTGCTTTATACCTTTATTTACCTACTGTAATATGTTTTCATCACATTTTTGTTTCCATCTACATTTTTGTTTCCATCTACACACTCAATCATCACAGTATAACATCAAGTCATTTACACCTCAGGGTTATCAATCTGTACAGGTAGGAAGCTTAAGTGATTGTGAATCAGTTTCTCCTGTTTTTGTTCAAATTAAAGTTACAACATGTGTACTGGAGTGACAACAGCAAGAAACCTCTTAAAAAAGGAATGGTTTTGCAGGTGGTGGTCACAGAGAACTGCTCTATCTTTATCTTCATTACTGATTTGTCTCTAGAGTTGTGTTTTGTTAGGGTCCTTCTCACTACTTGTAGCATGAGGCAGTACAGCCCAGTGAGGTTGCACAGGTAGTCCAGCTCCTCCACAATGTCACTTCATTTTTTGTGGGTCTCCTATATATCGGGAGATAGTCCGTTACACAAGGAGATCTGAACAGGGCCAAAGAAGGGCAACAACCCAGCAGCAGGACCAGTATCTGCTCCTTCAAGAAGGAACAGAAGGAAAACCTCCAGAGGCCTCCAAAATGCCCCCAGGAGGGCAGGCATGAGAGCACCGTGCAACTCTATTGGTATTTGCCAGAGAACACTAGAATTGGCAGGTCCACCATCAGCACACCATTCTCTTCATGGATGAGATGAGAGTAGGTCCCCACTGAGTGTGTGACAGATGTGAAAGAGTTTGGAAATGCTGCCTGCAACATCATCCAGCATGACTGTTTTGCCGATGGGTCCTTGATCTTACACTGGTGCTGTGGGCCCTGGGTTCCTCCTGGTGCAGTACAATGCCTGGCCTCATGAGGCCAGAGTATCTAAGCACTTTCTGCATGATGTAGGCATTGATGCTGTTGACTGACCCTCATGTTTGTCAGACCTCTATTCAATTAAGAACCATTTTACAAAGCTGCCAAGTAGCACCACAGACTGCCCAGGAGCTCACTGATGTCCTGATCCAGGTCTGACTGGAGATCCCCCAGGACACCATCCATCATCTCATCAGGAGCATGCCTAGACATTGTCAGAAGTGCATAAAGGCACATGGGGGCCATAAACACTACTGATTACACTGTGAAGTGCTGTGATGAAATTCATTCATGTTCAGTCAGCCTGTAATTTCCAGTTTTTACTTTGATTTTCAGTGTGATTTGATCTAGACCTCAATGGGCTGATGATTTTGGTGTCCATTGACCATTGTCACATAATTTTGTTCTTGTCGAATTATTAGACAGTGTAAACAAGTAAAGAGTATATATTTTGTTAATCTAGACCCAATTTGTGATTTAAGTGTTCCCTTATTTATTTTTAATTTATTTTAGGGTTAGCGTTACAGTAATATAAAATAATAATAATAATAATAATAATAACAATGTAATAATAAACCAGGTATCAGGTAACAATAATTACACACCAATTTCACATTTTAAACTTTCTTCAGCAGTGCTTAAATTATAAGTGGTCAAAAAAAGCAAAAGTGATTCTGAAGTTGCTTTATTAAGTTTGCTTTTATTGTAATAAATAATATGTTTATATGTGACCATGGACCACAAAACCAGTCATAAGGGTCAATTTCTCAAAATTGAGATTTATACATCATCTGAAAGTTGAATAAATAAGTTTTTCATCGATGTTTTGTTTGTTAGGATATAACAATATTTGATTGAGATACAATTATTTTAAAATCTGGAATCTGAGGGTGCAAAAAACAAAATCTAAATATTGAGAAAATTGCCTTTAAAGTGAAATTAAGTTCTTGGCAATGCGTATTACTAATCAGTAATTCAGTTTTGATAAATTTAATGGTAGGACATTTCAAAAACATCTTCATGGAACATGATCTTTACTTAAAATACTAATGATTTTTGGCAAAACAGAAAAATGTATAATTTTGACCCATAAAATGTATTACTGGCTATTGCTACAACTATTCCTGTGCTACATATGACTGCTTCTGTGCTACAGGGTCACATATTATCATATGTTTAATTTATTTTTTATGTATACTCAGTTGCAGAAGGACCCAGAACAGCATATACAGCTAAAGGCCCAAGCTCTACTCTACCCTGTCCTGCAAGCCTTGGATCTGAACACTCCCTCCTACCAGCAGAACCAGCACATGCCTATACTGCCCCGCACACTGATGGTGAGGTTTTGGAGTGAGTACTTCACCAGCGACAAGTCGTTTTTGAGAGCCATGATGGCAAACAAACACAATAACCATGAATCAGCTGCTTTGCTTAAGTTTGTCAATTGGAGTTCATATTTACCTGATTCATATCGTCAGACATACAATTACAGTGCTCCACCTGTGGTCACCGGAAAAAGTTCAGTGCACTCTATTGGTCTTCATCACTTGCTTGCAGATCCACGAGCCTCGCCATTGCTGGTGCCTGACACAGCCTTGCGTTTACTGCCGAAGGCTTATGTGTTGACCTGTGAGTATGATGTACTGCGGGATGACGGCTTGATGTATGTCACACGTTTGCGGAATGCTGGAGTTGATGTCACACATGAACATTACCCTGGTGGATTTCATGGTGCACTGATGTTCATTACGTGGCCCACAGACTTTGATATTGGACACAGGATGATGGAGAACTTTGTATCATGGCTTAAGCAAAATCTATAAAATCAATGTAGAATGCAAAAGTGCTTTATGCATCAGTTTTGGCTGACTGGTTCATATAAGTTTTGTCTTATTTATTTCATTTGTTTTGTTTTTCCTATTGTTTACAGTGTACCACTTTTTATGTTTAAAAGGGCACACTTTTGATTGTATTAATCCAATATGGTACAAACATTCCTATTATGACCAAACTCGGTCTTAAGAAACACTGGTCTGAATTATTTTCTAATCCGTTAACTGAGTATATGTTACTAATTAAGTTGTTCAGCAAGTTAATATGACATTAATAGTGTTTTATTTTATTTATTTATTTTATTTTACGATTATTTTTATTTCAGCCTATTACAGTTATCACTGACTGCTTGATGTTTTGAAAGGTTTGGTTTGATATGCAGTAAACTGTTTGATGAAATTCCGGGTTCATTGAATTTTTATTTTAAATGGTGAGATGATAAGATCAAAGTAAGATCAAGTCTTCAGTAGGTACAAGTCATTTGCTTCTGAGAACTGAGAAATAGCATGTCACCATGTCTTGAAGCTGCAGTTCTTTTGCTCTTCCTAAACAAATTAAAGTGTCTCACTGAAAGATGGAGAAATAGTATGGAACAATCATTTATCAGGACCATGATGGCAAACAAACACAATATCCATGAATCAACTGCTTTTCTTATACACAGATCAATGGGACTCATGCATAACTATATATATATATATATATATATATATAATTAGTATTTTATTACACATGGTTGTGCTCAAAAGTTTACCTACCTCCTGCTGTGTTACAACAAAATAAGTGTGATAATGAAAACTGCATGTTTTTTTTTTTTAGTACTGTCCTGATTAAGCTATTTCACATAACAGATGTTTACATACTCCAGAAGACAAAATGATAACTAAATGTATAAAAAATAGACCCTATTCAAAAGTTTACATACCCTTGAATCTTAACAATCTGTGCTGTGGATGATCCACAACTGTTTTTATATTTTCTGATAGTTGAAAAATCCATCCCCTGCAGGTCTCTACCTGGATGATCCTCAATTCATGAGTCCTCGTTGGTCCTGAACAGTTCACCTGCCTGCTGTTCTTCAGAAAAATCCTCCAACTCCTGCACATTATTTGATTTTCAAGCTTCTTCTGCATATTTGAATCCTTTCAAACATTGACTGTATGATTCTGAGATCCATATTTTCAGGAGTGACTCATGCATAACTATTACAAAAGGTGAACATGTTTACTTATGATCAAGAAGACAACACAGTGCATTAAGGGGGGGTGTAAATTTTTTAACAGGATGATATGTACATTTTGATCATATTAAATGAACTTCAGAAGCTACATAAATACTTACATGTTTCCCAGAAGACAAAATAAGTACAATTTACCCTGATCGTCCAATTTAAAAAGTTTACACTCCCCAGCTTCTAATGTTTGTGTTGCCTTCAGTGCATCAGTAAATGCTTAGTAATAGTTATGCATGAGTCCCTCAGTGTTAAAAGATGGATCTCAAAATCATACCAAAATCAACCAATCATCGAAATAGTTGAGAATGCAGATGCCCTGCATGCGCAGGGGAACCAGAGCCACGTCTACACATTTTGTGAATGTGCGGGGTGAGAGTGCAAGGTCGAATGGAAGTACTCGATATTGTTAGGCTTCGCCCCCGAAAGTGAACCTCAGAAACTTCCTGTGTTGTGGAAGGATGGATATGTGGAAGTATGCATCTTTGAGATCTATTGTGACAAACCAGTCCTCGGACCTGATCTGAGCTACAACATTTTGAACTTCAATCTCATAACTGAACGATTTAAGACCCTCAAGTCTATAATCGGACGCAACCCCCCATCCTTCTTTGGAACTATGAAATACTGGCTGTAGAACCCGGACTCCCTGTCTTGAGGAGGGACCACCTCGATGGCCTCCGTCTCTAATAGGGTTTTCACTTCCTGTTCCATAACCAGACCCTGCCTTGGGACCTACTATCGTCGGAATGACCCCGTTGAATCTCGGCGGTGCAGAACCGAACTGAATACGGTAGTCTTTATCTACTGTATGCAGGACCCATTGAGATACATTTGGCAGTAGTTTCCACGCTGCTAAATAATCTACTAAGGGAATCAGTCTCTCGAGACTGACCTCTGGTGGGGCGGTGAGCATCTCAGCTCCGCTACGCACGCGGGCGGAAAATACTGAGAACATTGCTCGCTGGAGGCCGCTGCGCCCTGGAACTCTGGCAGGGTTGGCAGACCGGCCCCCAGAGGGCGCTGAGGTCGAGACGGGCACCGTTTAATGCGGTGTACGCCGCTCTACCCCAGTAGGGGCCGCCCTTTGCAGTCGTGACCGAAACGTGTCAGGACTTCTCAACCGAGAGCCTCCCAGCCTGAAGTACGGCCCTCAGATCCGCCTTGGCTGGGAAAACACTTGTTCAGAGCTTTTCTTTAGCCTCCGGTCCCGACGCAGGGGGAAAACTCTGACGATAGACTGAGAGGGCTGCTCCCGCCCAGCAGCCCCTCCAGTATATATAATTTCTCAGAGTGAGATAAATGGCATTATATTCCTCAGAATTTAATGCCTCTGCAACACGCGAGCCACTTAGTCACACAAACAATATCAATCTCCTCGGAGATAAGTAGCTGCAGCTGCGAGTTCACAGAGGGGGAAGGAACCGCTGCGCATGCTTCCAAACCTCGAGAATGAACTCTAAATCTAGGGAATACGGGTGGAGATAGGCAGAGCCATCTTCACCCCGTCCTTAGATATGCGAGAAGCACAGTCAGCCCCCTAATTTTTTTCCCGAGAGCTGACTGCGTGAGCTGCGCTCCTCATTAATGCTGCTCGTTATACAGTTAGGCATAATATGCTTGTGAAACTGATGCTTGTGTAACTGTTTTTATGTGCAACTGATGTTTATGCAGCTTATGTTTGTGCAACTGCGAGCTCATCGACGCCCTCCTCGGAGAAAAAAAGGCGGTGCGTCAAGGCCGTCACTCGGGGGGAAGATACCTTCAGTGTGAATCTTCAATTTTCATAGTCATGAAAATAAAGAAAACTCTTTGAATGAGAAGGTGTGTCCAAACTTTTGGTCTGTACTGTATATATATATATCATTTTGGTGATGTGCCATGGTCACTTAAATTATAGGGTTTAAAAAGTTGGTTATATCGAATACTCATAGGCAGTACAAATAAAAAAAAATAATAATAACACCAAAATACAAAAAAAGAAAACAAACAACAACAACAAAAAATGTTAGGTTAAAGTCTTATAAAAGGCTAATAATGAAAATTAATATTTTCAATCATTCCAACAATTAGTGATGAGAGATCAAATTATTTTTCATTGCTGTCATTGTTTATTGCACACCTAGCTTACTGAAATAAAAGGCAATAAAAGCACATTTTGAAAAATAAAACAAAGATTCTTCCAGCTATCATTCCACAATGAAAGAGTCTGTATTTTCTATATATTTTGTAGGCATCTCTTGTGATTCTGATTTTTTTTTTTTAATAAAGTGTTTAAATCTTAGGCACACACAGATAACAAGAATCAGCGTATGAATCTCAACAACGGTAACAAACAGCATATTCAGATACACAAATCTACTTTGAACATCACAAAACTAGATACTAAAAATTCACATAAAAACAGCAAAAATAAAATATAGTAAGAATAAAAAGTTAGAAAAGAGTTAGTTAAAAAGACAGTTCAGCTCATAATTTATTCATGCCGCAACGCATGATGGGAGTCATGGATGAGTTTTTATTGGCTACAACATGCTTTATTGATGGTCACCATTGTTGTGATGCTCACGCTGATTATTGATGTCTGTGTGTCTAAACTAAATAATTATTTCTTTATGTAGAACTAACTTTTAAAAACATGTCATATTATGTCAAAAATGCTGGATCATTTTTTTATCCACCTAATTTATGTACACTGTAAAGAAACCTGAACTCTGGCATTCTGGTCACTCAATGACAATTAGTCCAAACCACAATCAAATCCACAAGATTGCCTTGGTTCTGGTCTGTCTGTATGTTATAACTCAGTTACCACAGACACACAAAATCTAAAGTTAATAACTGAAGGCTCAAGATCCCAACTAAAGCAAACACTGACCACTATAATGGTGACACACAAATTGTGATTTTCTCGTTTGGTGAGTCTGTTTGTTAACATCAGGTGTCTTCAATAAAGGTCAATCATAACTCAACTTCTTAATTATCTCATTAACTTCAACTCTGCTTCAGTGTTTATATGAGTCCACACTCAGGCCCTGTCCACACGGACACGGGTATTTTTATAACCGTGACTTTTTTTACGCGGTTCGGCCTTTCATCCACACGAAAACGCAGTTTCAGGGCACCGAAACCGAACATTTTTGAAAACTACGGCCAGGGTGAGCATTTTCAGAAACGCCGGTTGCAGAGTTGTCGTGTGGACAGTATAACCGGGGTTTTTGCCTTGCGACGTCAAAGTGTGCGCCGTTATCCGCTGTGTTTGACGTCAGATTGTGCACTGCTGCCTGCTTCTGATTGGCCCAGGTGACTTTAAAATTTGGGTTATATCGCCGCCTGCTGGTGTGACATGCTCTTGACAGCGCTTGATAGCACGTTTTTGCGTTTTCATGTGGACGGGATTTTTTTTTTAAACGCACGAGGAAAAACTCCGGTTATAAAAATACCCGTGTCCGTGTGGACTAGGCCTCAGAGTGTTAAATTAACACTGGGGATTTTGTTGTGTATCCAAAGAATTAAAAAAATATTCTGCAAATACTATAAATATATATATTAAAAAAATTGTAAACAAAATTGCTTCTGTTCATGGCAGAAAACACACAATATACTGTAACTGTTTTAAAATCAAATGTAGGATTACGAAACAGCTTAAAAGCAATCAAAAAATGATGTTTTATTATCTCAGGCTGAACTTAATTTAGTTGTGGCCAGTGGTAGATATTGAAACTCTTTAAACTGGCATTGAAATGTAAGGCACTAATTTGTGGATAATAATAACAGAATGCATTATTGTAATATTATTTTATTGTAAGCAGACAGTGATTTGACCAACATTTTTTACCTGCAAAGAAAAGTCCCATAAGACTACGCGTCATTCTCCAATTCCTCTAATTCCTTTGTGGGATAATGAGTACAGTGTGACTGAGATTAAAATATTTCACTCAAGTGTTTCAGTTTTATATGTTATCTCCTGACTGAAGTGAATCAGACAATAGTGATTATTCCTGTGTGAATGCATGAAAATTCTTTATACATTTGTGATCTTGAAAAGTTGTTTTTTTATAAAAAGTGTGGGAAGTTAAAGAAACAAATGAATTTTTTTTCAAGCTATCAGTAAGTGATATGTGTTGGGGGCAGGGGGTGAAAGAGAGATACATGACTGGGGTAAAAAGACTGGCGACACTGAAAGCTGGACTGAGAAAGAACACAGAGCAGCAGCAGGTGGTTTTTATTACTGGAATTTTTCTGATATGAAAGTACAATAAGTGAAAATAAAAAGGTTTAACCGACATTAACAATAAATATTTATTATTTTCATATGAAATGTTATATCCCAACACCCCTACATCATCTTGAGGTTGTAACAGCTAATTATTAATAACTACACAGCTTTGCCAAGTGCCTGAATGCTTGCTGATTTCGGTCTAATTCTAATGATCAGATGCAAATGAAATCAATACATTCAATGACAAAGACATTCATAGGAATTAGCTCAGCCAGCCAGGTCTTTGTGTGTGAATAAAACCTTTACTAAGCTATGAGTCCTTTTTCCAACAATTGTAAGAAATGCCACTCTGTTTTCTCGTCTGTGACCCTGTCAAGCCCGGCTATTCAAAACCTATTTCAACCAGCTCTTTTCATCATTACCCTCCTCAAAACACTCTCAGTCCGCAGGCCTCACTGAAGTTACAAGAAAATCCTTCATGTGAAATGTAGAGAGCTCTGTGTCTGTATGAGTTAGTGATGACACCTGCTGTTAATTAGCAGACGCAATGAAGGGAAGAAAAACAGAAGAGACAAGCAGAAACAACTACAACTGCCTTACAGTCACACAGTGCCATTTAGGTGAAATTGGCTGTAGATAATGTATATAGGGTTTCCATAAAACTAACTAAGGGCCAAAGGAAAAGGCCTTAGAATAGAATAGACAGAGAAAGCTAGATGCACATTCGGTTCCTGTTTTTAGTGTAAACATTTGAAAATGTTGCCTCTATGGTTGTGGGGATTGTACACATATCAATGAGAGCCCTTATCAACTGCTTTTTTACACCTACAGCACATGGAAGATGTTGTGGGCCCTGTAGCTGGGGCCAGAGAGCACTCTCATGTGGAACAGATGGACAGAATAGAAGACCTACTACTGCCTCCTAATGTTTGATATGAGAACATCTCTCTTTTTGTCAACTAACTTTTTGATTGATTTCAGTTTTTATAAAACCATGGAAGATCTGTCATCAAATAATTTGGTGCAATCATGGAGCTCTGTGTACCATTTCTGAAGGAAATCTGGTGTTATCCTTATAATGATAATATTATCCATTACAATTATTATTATTTATTTTATTTATATATTCCCTAGCTCTCTCTATCTCTCTGAAAAAATCCAAGTTGTTTTCTAAAATCTAATGGTACTTTTTATTTATGGGTATGATAAGGCCAGGTAGAAATGCGTGTGCACACAGACTTTTTAATTTATTTTATTTATTTTTTGTATTTTTTACAACAGCTTCAAATCTAGTAGGGCATGTTGCAGGGTATTGAAATCTGCCTGTAGATTTGAAAAAGCTAATTTAGCTGTGGGGGCACAGGAATACAGAATTGTATCATCTGCATAAAGGTGATATTTAAAAAAATTAAGATTATCACAAATATTATTAATATAAACTAGGAAAAGCAAGGGACCCAAAACAGAACCCTGTGGAACACCCTTAGTTACAAGGACTGGGTTTGACAAATCATTGCCATATTTTACCGTTTGTGAACGATTGGTCAAATAGCTATGGAACCATTTGACCGTGTTACATCCAATGCCAGCTCTCAGCAGGGCATTAACCAATAATGGATGGTCCACAGTATCAAACGCCTTTGTGAGGGTCTATGAACAGAGAAACACAGCTAAGTTTACTGTCCATGGCCTCTTTGATGTCATCCATGACTTTTAAAGTGGCGGATATTGTACTGTGCCCCAACCGGAACCAAGTTGTTTTCTAAAATCTAATGGTACTTTTTATTTATGGGTATGATAAGGCCAGGTAGAAATGCGTGTGCACACAGACTTTTTAATTTATTTTATTTATTTTTTGTATTTTTTATTATTATTACTTAAAGGCACTAAGAAAAGTGGAGATTAAAGTCCAAAACCTGACCTGAAATAACCTAACATATCAGTCGGGAATAAAGCTGTTTAATTAATGACAATTTAAGTTCATGCAGTTCCTATTGGTCAGTTTTGGAGGAACTCACCTTAGACTAACAGTTAGCCTGCTCCAGAGTGTTGCTCCCCGGGATCCCCCACAAGGAGATCGGGAGTCAGGTGATACTATTAGCCAAAGCCAAGCAGGGAGAAAAAGGATCTGTCATTCTCTCTAGGAAGGCTTCGGTGAAGAAGTCCTGACACAGAGTGTCAGTCTTCCGATGGCAGATCCCTCTGGGGAAAAGCAGCGGCCAGGCCCCTCATCATATGGTGCCCGTCTCTCCTCATGGCCCTCGGGGGGCAGGTCTGTCAACCCTGCCACCTTTGATTCTTCAGGGCACAGTGGTCTCAAGCAAGCACTCCTCTCAGTCTCCACCCAGAAACATAGTGGTCCAGGGAAGCTTGCATTCTCCAGTGAGGATTCCAGAACAGCCGGACTTCTTCCATCTGCTTCATGGCACCAAGTCACCTGTTCTGTTGACACCAGAAGCCAGTCTTGAGAGCCTGGCTCCCTTAGTATACTTTTCGGCAGCTTGGAAATGCCTGTCAAATGTGTCTTAGTGGGTCCTGCAGACAGTGGAAAGAGGATAGAGAATCCAGTTCAGTTCTCAGCCACCTAGATTAAGTGGGGTCACATTTACTGTGGTAAGTCCCAAGAAGGCTCTGGTGATGGAACAAGAAGTGTCTACCCTCTTGAGAAAAGAGGCTATAGAGTGTGTCCCTCCATTCTAGAGGAAGTCTGTTCTTCTACAGCTGATACTTCATCGTTCTTATGAAGGATGAGCGGTTGCATCATAGATCTGCGCCAACTCAACTACTCAGATTCAAGATGCTGACTTTAAAAAAATTGTGATGTAAATCAGGTCTGAGGACTGGTTCGTCATCATAGATTTGAAGGACACATACGTTCATGTCTCCATCCTTCCCAAACAGAGGAAGGTTCCTGAGGTTTGCTTTTGGGGACAAAGCATACCAATACTGGGTTCTTCCGTTCAGTCTAGCACTGTCACCCCACACTTATCCACATAGAAAATTATATTGACAACTGGCTGATCTTATCCTAGCTGGAGAAGATGGTGGTTCGGCATCGAGATGTCATCCTCGTCCAAATGAAAGAGCTGGGGTTGAGGCTGAACACCAAGAAGCTATGCCAGTCACTTTATATAAAGCAGTTTCACTGACTGTTGGGTCCGGTGGCAGCAGCATCTAACATGATACCTTTTGACCTGCTCTACATGAGACCACTGCAGTAATGGCTCAGATCGAGGGGTTTTCTCTGAGGGGCAACCCATATCACATTATCAATGTCATGCGGCACGCTACCTTTGTGCCTTAGTCATGTGGAAGAAACCTTGGTTCCTGTCTCAGGGACCTGTGTTGGGTGCTTCATGTCAGATTTGGGGATATTAGGAGAATTTTTGACCAGACTCAAGTCAACCTGTTTGCATCTCTAGAGAGTTATTTTGGGACTGGATACCATGGTACAGCTGTGATCGAGGCTGGAAAGAGTTTTGGAGAGAATCTGCTGGAAGAGTCAGCCTTCTAATAGGCTTATTCTGGCTGGTTTTGGTTCTTGGACCTTGTGTCACTTCTCAACGGGTTGGCATGGGAGATTCCAATCAGGAGGGACCTTCTGACTAAGGAAGGTGGCACAATTGTTCATCCTCACCTGGAGTTAAGGAAACTGTTGGTGTGGCCACTGAGGGGGCACAACTCATAGCAGCTGGTCTCTAAACTGAGGTTGTTGGGACCATTCTTCATCCCAGGGCTCCCTCCACAAGGAAAATGTACTCCCTGAAGTTCCACTCAGCTTTCATGATGCGGAGATCACCAGCTGGACCCAGTGGAGTGCCAAGTTGGTTCAGTGCTGGAGTTCCTGTAAGAGTGATTCTCTGCAGGGTTGACTCCCTCCAACTTGAAGGTTAATGGTGTGGCCATATCTGTTTAAGCAGATGGATAGTTGAGGCTAGGAAAGTCACATTGAGGTTAAAACCTCTTTTACAAGTAAGACCTAGTCAAGACAGGGTCAGATAGCAGGACTAAACAGATAACAAACCACAGACAAAACCAACATCATCAATAAATACAACAAAGAATACAGCAGCATAAACAATTTGGTATTACCTAATACCCTATATGATACTGTTCACAGAAACAACATTAATAAAATCATATTAATAATACATTTAAGTGGAAGTTGGATTATCAAAATATCTGCACTTAGCAATGACCAATTCTTTTATTCTATGTTTAAAATTACCTAAAAGATGAGAGATTGTAGTTTAAGTTTATTATGCACTTCATTCCAGGACCAGGGGCCATAATAGAACAGGCTTAGCTTTCCAACCTCTGTTCTAATAGCCGGCACTTTAAACTGTAACCAGTTATATGACCTGAGATTGTAGGAGCTTTGAAATGATAAAAATTTCCTATATAAATATTTTGGAAGTTTTCCTAAAATAACTTTGTAAATTAAAATATACCAATGTTCAAGCCTGCGCAAATGCAGAGATGACCATCCTACCAAACTGTAAAGTAAACAATGATGTGTCCTAAAACTAGAATTTGTGATGAATCTGAGAGCAGAGTTTGGACAAGGTGGACAGAGAGGCAAATCTGTAAATAGTATCCCCATAATCAATCTGTGACAGAAAAAGGCTAACAACTAAACGTTTTCTTGAAGCCAAGGAAAAACAGGACTTTAGTCTATACAGAAAACCCAATGTGAATTTTAATTTCTTTGCAAGAAAATCAACATGATATAAAGTTTAGATTTTTATCCATCCAAAATCCCAGATATTTGTAATTATCTACAGACTGAATGCAAATTCCATCTAGTGACTTGATGGAGAAAGATGGTAGCTTTGTTCGCCCAGTTTGAAAAACCATAACATTAGTTTTATGCGGATTTAACAACAGCTTCAAATCTAGTAGGGCATGTTGCAGGGTATTGAAATCTGCCTGTAGATTTGAAAAAGCTAATTTAGCTGTGGGGGCACAGGAATACAGAATTGTATCATCTGCATAAAGGTGATATTTAAAAAAATTAAGATTATCACAAATATTATTAATATAAACTAGGAAAAGCAAGGGACCCAAAACAGAACCCTGTGGAACACCCTTAGTTACAAGGACTGGGTTTGACAAATCATTGCCATATTTTACCGTTTGTGAACGATTGGTCAAATAGCTATGGAACCATTTGACCGTGTTACATCCAATGCCAGCTCTCAGCAGGGCATTAACCAATAATGGATGGTCCACAGTATCAAACGCCTTTGTGAGGTCTATGAACAGAGAAACACAGCTAAGTTTACTGTCCATGGCCTCTTTGATGTCATCCATGACTTTTAAAGTGGCGGATATTGTACTGTGCCCCAACCGGAACCCGGATTGCATTTCATTTAAAATATTATGTGAGTGCAAATATGATTTAAGTTGGGTAGCAACTAAAGATTCCAATATTTTAGAAAGAACAGGAAGATTAGAGATGGGTCTAAAATTACTCATGTCAAATTGATCACCAGACTTGAATAGTAATGTAACCTTGCTTCCAGATAGCTGGGATCTGATTAAAACTTAATGACATATTAAAAATATGAGTAATAGGCTCAGCTATAACCGGTGCAGCTACCTTTAACAAAAAGGGATCCAGACCATCAGGTCCAGGCGCCTTTTTAGGATATATAGAATTTAATAATTTCATAACATCTTGAACTTGTAGGGCTTCAAAATCAAATGACAAATCAGAGATAGAAAATGTACTACACAGCAAAATCCCCAATGTTAATTAATTAAGAAGTCGTAGCCTAATGGTTAGAGAGTTGGACTTACAATCGAAAGGTTGTGAGTTTGAGTCTTGGGCCGGCAGGAATTGTAGGTGGGGGGAGTGCATGTACAGTTCTCTCTCCACCTTCAATACCACAACTTAGGTGCCCTTGAGCAAGGCACTGAACCTGCAACTGCTCCCCGGGTGCCGTAGAATAAATGTCTGCCCACTGCTCCGTGTGTGCACTTTGAATTCAATGGTTCACCATACTTGGCTTTATGTCACTTTCACTTTATTTTTTGAGAGGAGTGAAACAGATGGAAAATTGATAGGCTTGTGCTGCAGTTCTATGGATGTTTTGCCTTCCAGGTCTTCGAGCCGGTCATGTGACTGAAAGCTATCAATTCAATTAAATTCAAGTTTATTTGTATAGCGCTTTTTACGATACAAACCATTGCAAAGCAACTTTACAGAAAATTAAGTTTCTACAATATTTAGTTGTAGCTTATAAGTGGTGACTGTCAGTTTATGTGCATATGACAGGAATTTTCAGAAAAATTTATAAAAGGCATAGTCAACCAGACGATGAACACTATTAACAGCAATTATGTGATTGCATAGTAAGTAACAATATTTGTAAGTTATGTATGTTGTTTCCGGACCATCATCTGAAGTCCTCTGAGGGGTTGGCATTATCTCTTCTAAGGTGTTCTGGATCCAGACTGGAGCTTGTGTAAATCCTAGCAAAACAGAGAAACAAATGTAGGTAAGTAATAATAAATTGTAACTGATACAGAACTTAATAGGTAGCCAGTGCAGAGACTGTAAAATTGGGGTAATATGATCATATTTTCTTGACCTGGTAAGGACTCTAGCCGCTGCATTTTGGACTACCTGTAGCTTGTTTATTGAAGATGCAGGACAACCACCTAGAAGTGCATTACAATGGTCTAGAGTTCATGAATGCATGAACTAGCTTTTCTGCATCAGAAACAGGTAACATATTTTGTAGCTTCGCAATGTTTCTAAGATGGAAGAATGCTGTTTTGTACCATGGGAAACATGGTTTTCAAAAGACAAGTTTCTGTCTAATATAACACCCAGATTTTTGACTGTAGAGGAAGTAACAGTACACTCTCAGAAAATAAAGTACATAATTGTACCTTTAGGGGTACAATAGCTTGTCACTGGGGCTGTACCCTCAAGCTTTTGTACCCTTGGCATAGGGTACAAATTTGTACCCTTGTGATTTGTACCTTAAGAGACCAGTTTTGTACCTGTGGTGACAATTTTGTACCTTTATTTAACAGTACAAAAATTCACCCTTCAAAAAGGGTACAATCGTTGACTATAATATATATATATATATATATATATATATATATATATATATATATATATATATATATATATATATATTAACACACACACGCTGAATTAAAATCAGAATTTACTAAATCCTTTTCATTTTAAAACCAATGTCTAACTATAACATAGAAATGATCATCTACTGAGTGAGTGTAATTTGCCTGAAAATCCATTTCATCTAGTTTCAGTAGTCTTTTTTTATCAGCTTTGACACTGCATGCATGAAAGTGACACTCATAGGACAAAGAATTCAACATTTTTCCACAAAGGATCCACATGGTGTCTATGTTAAAAAGATACTTGATTTGCCAAAACAATGGAACAGACTCAGAATGCAGTACATCTCGACGTCGGTTACTTCTATGCTTGCTTCTGATATTTTTTGAAGGACCTCCTTGTTTGAAAGCCCTGTAAGAACCAGAGGTGTGAAGTCCAGGGGCCAAAGAGTAAAAGTCCTGCCATATTTTTGTTCCACCCATGAACTCAGCAGCTGATTTCACCAGAGGAGGAACCAAGTCATTCCTTCCAAGTCACAAACGAGTCTTGAGTGAAATCCCAAGTCCTCAAAAAGTAAAGTTAATGAGATAATTAAGTGACTAATTAAATGATGATTGTGCATTCATGATAAACACCTGCCGTTATTAAAAATTACAGAGCATCAGATGTTGATGTTTTATGTACCCTATGCCAAGGGTACAAAAGCTGTACCCTTGAGGGTACACTCTCAGAAAATAAAGTACATAATTGTACCTTTAGGGGTACAATAGCTTGTCAGCTTTGTACCCTTGGCATAGGGTACAAATTTGTACCCTTGTGATTTGTACCTTAAGAGACCAGTTTTGTACAGAGGTGGGAAGTCCAGGGGCCAAAGAGTAAAAGTCCAGCAGCCGATTTCACCAGAGGAACCAAGTCATTCCTTCCCAGTTCCAAACGACTCTCAAGTTAAATCCCAAGTCCTCAAAGAGTTAAAGGTAATGAGATAATTAAGTGACTAATTAAATGATGATTGTGCATTAGTGATTAACACCTGCTGTTATTGAGAATTACAGAGGATCAGATGTTGATGTTTTATTGGTTAAAATGTTGCAACCATCATGGAGATCAGTGTTTGGTTTAGTTGTGCTCTTGACCCTTGACTTGTTGTGCTAGATCTCTCTTTGTAGCTCTGCATGTGGTGTTGTGGAGAACACAGAACTGTGACATATGAAAAACATATAGTCACAATGAGCTGGTTTAACTACATCTCAAATATTTTTTTGTTCTTGTTTATGAACAAATATTTTTTTGTTCTTTTGTTCTTGCACATGTTTAGGTTTTGAATAATCCCAGTGAAACTACAGCATGCACACAAAAAAAAAGTATTGGTCTAATATTTACAGGGTATGAATTTTTATTTATAACACGTATAGAAGTTTGCACTCCAGTGATTTTTTAGACAAACACATATATCAAGAACCAGAATATGAATCTCTACAATGGTGACAATCAACAAAATGCTTCATGTTGCAATACATTAATTACTCCCATAATGCACTGCAGTATGAATAATAATTTTCACCACTGTTGAGGATCACATGCATAATTCCAAAAAGTGTTTTTTTTTTTACTTAATATTGAAGTGTTATATGGTGGCATTTGCATAATGAGATTTCTCTCTTTTTTGTGAAAGTGACATACAGTTAAGTATGGTGACCCATTCTCAGAATTTGTACTTTGCATTTAACCTATCCAAAGTGCACAGACAGAGTAGTGAATACATGGCCGTTCTCTCTAAGGACTAAGCCACAAACTCTTCTCTTTAAACGTATAATCAAGAACTTAAATCAAGATTATACAGTAATCAAAAGCATAAGTCATCTGCTAGATCAAGAGTTGTATTAGCATTGCACAAATGTTTGCTGCAAAACAATAATAAAATTGTTTAGAAGCAAATTTATTAAAACAGCTTAAAGGCTCAAGAGCTCAACTGAAGCAAATACTCACCACAATTATGGTGGCAAAGTTTTGTTTTTTTCTTTCAATTGATTTCATCCAAGGCTGTGCTTAAAGTCAGTTGTAGTTCTTGTGTTTCTCTTTTCTTAAGTGATGTTGATTGTAAACAGCAGGTGTTCATCACTTATGCATCTTCATTTAATTAGTCACTTAATTATCTCATTAACTTTTACTCTTTGAGGACTTGGGATTTGACTCAAGACGTTAGTGTAGATTGTACCTTGGGGGACAGAAATGGACTCCTACTGTACCCCTATTTCTGACAGTGTACATCCGTCTAATTGCAAACTAGTCTACTAGATTCTGTGTACTGTTTTTTTTTTGGTCCAATAAGTAATATCTCTGTCTTATCCAAATTTAATAGGAGAAAATTATTGGTCATCCATTCTTTTACATTTTTAACACACTCTTAGCTTAGATGATTTAGAAGTTTCATCTGGTCTCTTTGAGATATATAGTTGAGTATCATCAGCATAACAGTGTAAACTAATCCCATATTTTCTAATAATATTGCCAAGGGGCAACATGTATATTGAAAATAGAAGAGGACCTATGACAGATCCTTGTGGCACTCCATATTATACTGGTGATAAATGAGATGACTCCCCATTTAAAAAAAAAAATGGTAGTGATCGGACAGGTAGGATATAAAACATCTTAGAGCCTGCCCTTGAATACCTGTATAGTTTTGTAATCGATCTATGAGTATATCATGATCTTTGGTGTCGAACGCAGCACTCATATAGCCAAAATTGTAAATTCTACCTCTTGTTACAAGTATGGAAGAACCATCACTTCTACCACAAAAGACTGCTTTTTAAGTTATCTTCCTGATGTATCCAAATTCCTTAGCATATCCAAAACCTCAGAACAACTTGATCTTGTAACAGAAACTATGGACTCTCTCTTTTTAAGAACTTTAAATAAAGTTGCTCCTTTACGCTTAAGGAAGGTTAAGGAAAACAGTTTGACACCATGGTATAATGAGCATACTCGCACCCTAAAGAGAGCAGCCCGAAAAATGGAGCGCAGCTGGAGGAAAACCAAACTAGAGGTATTTCTTATTGCTTGGCGGGAAAGTAACCTATCCTACAGAAAAGCATTAAAAACTGCTAGATCTGATTACCTTTCTTCTCTTTTAGAAGAAAACAAACATAACCCCAGGTATTTATTCAATACAGTGGCTAAATTAACGAAAAATAAAGCCTCAACAAGTGTTGACATTTCCCAACACCACAGCAGTAATGACTTTATGAACTACTTTACTTCTAAAATCAATACTATTAGAGATAAAATTGCAACCATTCAGCCGTCAGCTACAGTATCACATCAGACAGTGCACTATAGACCCCCTGAAGAACAGTTCCACTCATTCTCTACTATAGGAGAGGAAGAATTGTATAAACTTGTTAAATCATCTAAACCAACAACATGTATGTTAGACCCTATACCATCTAAGCTCCTAAAAGAGGTGCTTCCAGAAGTCATAGATCCTCTTCTGACTATTATTAATTCTTCATTGTCATTAGGATATGTCCCCAAAACCTTCAAACTGGCTGTTATTAAGCCTCTCATCAAAAAACCACAACTTGACCCCAAAGAACTAGTTAAGACCAATCTCGAATCTCCCTTTTCTGTCCAAGATACTAGAAAAGGTGGTATCCTCACAATTATATTCCTTCTTAGAGAAAAATGGTATATGTGAGGATTTCCAGTCAGGATTTAGACCGTATCATAGTACTGAGACTGCTCTCCTTAGAGTTACAAATGATCTGCTCTTATCATCTGATCGTGGGTGTATCTCTCTATTAGTTTTATTGGATCTTAGTGCTGCATTTGACACAATTGACCACAACATTCTTTTGCATAGACTTGAACACTTTGTTGGCATCTGCATCTGTTGGAAGTGCATTAGCATGGTTTAAATCGTACTTATATGACCGCCATCAGTTCGTAGCAGTGAATGAAGATGTATCATATCGATCACAAGTGCAGTATGGAGTACCTCAAGGCTTAGTACTAGGGCCGCTACTCTTCATGCTTTATATGTTACCCTTGGGAGATATCATCAGGAAACATGGTGTTAGCTTTCACTGTTATGATGATGATACTCAGCTCTATATTTCTTCGCGGCCCGGTGAAACACACCAATTTGAAAAACTAATGGAATGCATAGTCGATATAAAAAACTGGATGACGAGTAATTTCTTACTGCTAAATTCTGAAAAAACAGAGGTGTTAATTATAGGACCTAAAAACTCTGCTTGTAATAACCTAGAACAATGTCTAAGACCTGATGGTTGCTCTGTCAATTCTCCGTCATCAGTTAGGAACCTAGGTGTGCTATTTGATCGCAATCTTTCCATAGAAAACAACATTTCTAGCATTTGTAAAACTGCATTTTTCCATCTCAAAAATATATCTAAATTACGGCCTATGCTCTCAATGTCAAATGCAGAAATGTTAATCCATGCATTTATGACCTCAAGGTTAGATTATTGTAATGCTTTATTGGGTGGTTGTTCTGCACGCTTAGTAAACAAACTACAGCTAGTCCAAAATGCAGCAGTAAGAGTTGCATTATTGACACACTATTTTCCTAATGAATGTTGTTCAGTTGCTTTGACGCAATGTATTTTGTTTAAAGCGCTATATAAATAAAGGTGAATTGACTTGACTTGACTAAGATCAAGTAAGACTAGCAATCAGATGCAGCCTTGATCTGACGCAAGAAGCAGGTCATTTGTAATTTTAACAAGTGCTGTTTCTGTGCTATGGTAGGGCCTGAAACCTGACTGAAATTTTTCATACAGATAATTATTTATTTTTTTGCAGGAAGGAGCTCAATTGAGCAGACACAAATTTTTCTAAAATTTTAGACATAAATGGGAGATTTGAAATGGGCCTTTAATTTGCCAGTTCAATAGGATCTAGTTGTGGTTTCTTAATAAGAGGATTAACAACCGCCAGCTTGAATGGTTTTGGGAAGTGACCTAAAGATAACGACGAGTTAATAATGTTGAGAAGCGGTGCTTCTGCTACAGGTAACAAGACTTTCAGTAATTTAGTGGGTACAGAATCTAATAAACATGTTGTTGGTTTAGATACAGTGATAAGTTTATTTAGCTCTTCCTGTCCTACACAGCAAAATCCCCAGTGTTAATTTAACCCTCTGGAGTCTAAGGGTATTTTTGGGGCCTGGAGAAGTTTTGTCATGCCCTGACATTTGTGCTTTGTTCAGTTTCTTATAAATATCTAAATGGGTAAAGACTAATCTCACTGTAATCAGCACAAACTGGGCTGTAATAATATGTGAAATGCATGTATGTACATGATTGTGTCTTTGAGAAAAAAAATATTATGCGTGGTTAGTGAAAAACTAAAAATGTTAAAACGCTTGAATAAGGCAAAAAAACACATAAAGAACAATGGTTCCCGGGATTTTTGAGAACTGGAGCTTGTAGCCTAGAATTTTTCTTTCTAAATGATGTGAAAATCATCTTGTTTACTCACTCACAGAAAACAATATATTGATTTAAATTTTCTAAGACACTTTTTGTTGGTAAAAGTCATATGCGAGTAGGCGTCAACTACCATGAATATCATTGTGATTTACACCTGAGAAGACAAAGGCCTGCATAATGAGCTGCACAATGAGCCATTCAGTCATCTGTGCCACTGTGAGTGAGGAGTTACAAGAGAGAATGTGAGAACAAAATAAATCTATATAATTTTATGTTTGTAGTTTATTAAGAATATATTTAATTATCCCACAACATAATTTAATATCCACTTGGGGGAGCAGTTAAACAGTTTATTAGAAACAATCAAAGCTGACTTTCAAACAAATTGTTTGGCATGCTTACTCCAGTCACACAATCCTTCAGAAATCCTTTTAACAATCTTATTTTCTACAAAAAAAAAAAAAAAAATGTTGTTGTTATTATCATCATTATTTTTAATGTTGAAAAGAGCTGAGAATATTTTTCTGGGTTTTTAGGGGGAATACATTGAAAGAAAAGCATTGTTTTTACATTTGTTACAGTTATCTATTTGTTACATTTATATTATTTACATCAAGCTTTTGAAGGGTATAGTGTTGTATATTGTTATTGAAACTTCATAATGTTTCACTTGATTATACATTTAGTCAGGAATTATAGTTTGGAAAAAGTCTAACTAGTAAAACGTTTACACGTTATGTGAAAACTAGTACAAGTATATAAATAAATAAAAAGAGACTTACTCATGTTTATGATCTCTGCTGAATAAAGTGCTTCATTCTTTTTTTCTGAGGAAATCCATTTCTCAAATCCTCAACCACATCACATCTTTTTGGGGTGAATTATGTGTTATTTCTCTCATCGCGAAGCAAACATTAAAATAAAAAAAACCTTGAACAGTCTCGCTGCTTTTTCTTCTGTTATGGGCGTATTCAAGCCGCGCGCTTCAGTTTGAATCTGAATAGCGCGTTTGGCGCGGGGGTGTGGTCACATTAGATATAATGAAGGGAGACATGAAAAAATGACATCGCGTTGTTTTCATATGGATTACTTTATCACAGAATATCTGTTTTCGGCGGCACTTGTTTAGTTTAAAAATAGACATGTCAAGCTTTCTATAGATATCTCTCTCATGTATTTTCGTTGAGTATTCACGGAGTTACAGTTCATTTAAATGACGTGTTTGTAAAAGAAGATCAGCGCAGACAAAGGCTGCAGACAGCGCACCTTGTTTGTTATCTTTATTTTATAAGTGCACAAAGTTTTGTTGTTATTATGTCTGTATCCTAAAAAAAGTAGACCCTTTACAGATTCGATTGATGTATTGCTCTTATCTGTACGATTAAAACTGAAAGTGTAATTTAAGTTCAAATGACTCAAAACGCGTATCCGCGTTAATCGACTTGAGAGGGTTAACACTCTGAGTGCGGACATATATAAACACTGAAGCAGTGTTAAAACTAACACTGAAGCAGAGTTGAAGTTAATGAGATAATTAAGAAGTTAATTGAGTTATGATTGACCATTATTGAAGACACCTGATGTTAACAAGCAGAATCACCAACTGAGAAAATCACAATTTGTGTGTCACCATTATAGTGGTCAGTGTTTGCTTGAAAAAAAAACAGGTTTCAGTCAAGCAGAGTACACCAAAACTATTATTTGTAATCATTTCATTTACAATTACAGTGGCAGGTAACCCAAAAACTTACTACTGCTTATCATCCACAATCAAACCTGACTGAACGCATCAATCGAAATCTAAAAACCATGATTGCATCATATGTTGGCAATAATCACCGTACTTGGGATCAGTGGATCTACGAATTTAGATTTGCTTTGAATACAGCATGGCATGAAAGCACAGGTTATTCACCAGCTGAAGTTGCCCTTGGACGTCAGTTGAAAGGACCACTACAAAGAGCTCTACAGAATCCGCCAGCTCCAGATCAACCAAGCTACAGTACCATTGATCACCAGAAACTACTGTACGAATCGGTCAGAGAAAATGTTGAGAAAGCACAAACCAAACAGAAAAAGTATTACAACCTCGAGAAGAACACAAGACTTCCAGGAGGGTGATATAGTGTGGGTGCGTACTCATCCGCTATCTCGTGCAGATGATGGTTTCATGGCTAAAATTTCTCCAAAATGGCGAGGGCCAGCTAAAGTAGTCAAAAAGCTAGGTCCAGTAAATTACAAGGTGTCAATGTTGTCTGATCCTTCCCAGATTGACAGTTACCATACCCAAAACTAAAAAATTTGCCTTGTGTCAAATTTTGAAACCAAAGGGAGGGGTATGTAACGAACAAAAACGTTACTTTGTTTCTCATTAGACTACTGTGTGTTTCTCTCCACTTTTCTTGGTGGTTTTCATAGGTAATGTATTTGGGTTACATGTAGTACCTCTAGGAGCAGCTTGAGGGCTCTATTGCCTGGAGGTGACCGGATATATAAGCCGGTTCACCATAGAGTAAGTCAGTTCGTTTGGTAGAGGGAAACCATTTGGTTGAACTCATTCTACTGGCTTGCTCTATGAAAGTCCTTGGTTGAGAACTCTTTAAGTTTCCGCTCAGCTGTGAGTATGGTTTGGTTTAGTTATCTGACAACATCTGTACAATGTAGTTACTGATGTCAGCCATC
This sequence comes from Carassius carassius, assembly GCF_963082965.1. NCBI lineage: Eukaryota > Metazoa > Chordata > Actinopteri > Cypriniformes > Cyprinidae > Carassius > Carassius carassius. Next base: position 29,849,785 of record NC_081782.1, on the reverse strand, counting down.
TGCTTTCTTTTTAGAAAGGACTTTATTTAGTCTGTCTACACTTGTCTGTCCTACAAATGATTGCTTTCTTCGGGTATAATTGAATGGATGCATCTTAATTCACCTCTGGGTTCATCCAATGCGGCATATGGGACAGCAACACGCCGAATGCCACTAGTGGATATAGACACTAGTGGATATAGGAAAACATTGCATCGCACTCAAATAACTTTGTGGACTATCACTCATCAATTCTCTTACTTCAACTCTACATGGATTGATAAGTTTATTTCATATCACTGACTGAGTTAGAAGACGAAGGGTGTTTAAATTGACTTTGGTTTATTTGTTGGTTTTTGTACCTGTATGTACATATACACTGGTGGGAAGAATAAATTAAGATACAAAGATCATTTATGTTGTGAAGAGTATTTTAATCAGTACATGTTAAAAATCTGTTGCACCCCTCAGAGTAACAGCTTTAAAGAAATGAGGTGTTACAGATTGGCGGCAGTGGCTCAGTGGTTCATGTAGGTTGTCTACAAAACCAGAAGGTTGGTGGTTCAATCCCTGGCTCCACCTGACCAAGTGTTGAGGTGTCCTTGAGCAAGACACCTAACCCCAGCTGCTCCCGACGAGCTGGATGGCGCCTTGAATGGCTGACACCATAGTCGGTGTGTGAATGAGTGTGTGAATGGGTGAATGTGAGGCAAATTGTAAAGCGCTTTGGGTGGCCATGTGGTCTGTTGAAAGCGCTATATAAATGCAGTCCATTTACCAATAACTTTTTTGCTTGCAAATAGCCAATGGCACCCCCGCCTTCACCCGACTGGCTGACAGTCCTCAATATAGGTAATGGTGGGCGCCAAAAAACCTCAGAATTTTCAAATGAACGAGAGCTATGAAGCTGGAAAGCTTTCCACACGGCAGGTTACATAATGTCTCGTTCCCTCCTCTCAGGGAACTAAGGTTACGTGAGTAACCGGAGATGTTCCCTTATCGAGTCGGAGTCTTGACATTACGTATGGGGAACAACAAAACCCCCACCGTGTGGGAAAAACTAAGGATGGCTGAAGCGAAACAGTCGTTCCGAAGCTTTGCGAGATCCCGAAGCGCAAATGTGTCGAAACACTGATCCGAAGCGTGATTCGAAACACCCATGTCACGTGACTATGACCAAACGAAGCCTCGAAGTGTTTCACTAATTGTTTCATCAGGTGTGGTCCGCCGAATCAGCGTTTCATTGGAACGGTCGGGAACAGACCACACAATCGCACATCTGTATAAAAGTGAAATAAACGCATTTTGACCTCGTGGGTTTTTGTGAGAGGAGTTTGACTTTGAGATAGCGGATTTTTGGTGATATAGTGACATAGTGCGATTTGATTAGTTATAGGCAATTTAGACTTACATTTAAATTTACACAACACATTGACTGAGAGGCTAGAGACAGACAGAGTATACATATAGTGACACATTAATAGATACATAGATATAAATATATATAGACAGCTAGATTAATAGATAGATACATATATAGATAGATTACAGATACATATATAAATACATATATTATAGATAGATACATATATAGATACATAGATTATAGATACATATCTAGATACATTAGATACATATATAGATAGATTACAGATACATATATAAATACATATATTATAGATCGATTCATATATAGATAGATAGATTTGGATAGATAGATAAAATGGAAGCTCCCCAGAAGAGATGCCGTACATCTGTGGTGTGGGAGCATTTCCATTTAGAAACCCCAAATAAAGTGAGATGTGTGTATTGTGATCGGCAGCTAGCCTACTGCAACAATACATCATCCATGATGCGCCATTTGAGGAGCACTCATCCTGCCATTTTGCAGGGTGCAGAGGATGGCATTCCCCCTGTACCTAGGCCTGCTACTGACACTGCTGGGCCATCTAAGCAAGGTATGCATTGTTTGGGATATAATTATAATTGAAATATAATTACAACCTTTTGGGACACTGTTTATAAAGTTTATAAGTTATATAAAGCACTGATTATAAACACTGGAAGGTTTCCAAATAATGAACCAGTAGGCTATACTTTTAATAGATGTGCACTAATTGAAGCTGTATTTTTCCAATGTATTTGTCTGAAAGTATGTTTTGTCTTCTCTTTTAAAAGTCAGACAGAGGGAATTGGATGAGGCTCTTATAAACATGGTGGTGAAGGATCTGCAGCCCTTCACCATCGTGGACGATGAGGGATTCAGGGCATTTGTGAACAAGCTTGATCCAAGCTATGTCCTCCCATCCCGGAAGGTGCTTAAAATAATGGTCAGCGAAAAGTACAACAAAGCCAAGGAGAAGACAATGGAGGACCTACAAAAGGCCAAATTTGTTAGCCTTACAGCTGACATGTGGTCCTCCATTAATATGGATGGATATCTTGGTGTGACTGGCCATTACATAACACCAGAGGCAAAAATGGCAACTGTTGTACTGGGTGTAAGGAGGTTTTACCAAACCCACACAGCCCAGCATCTCATGGAGGCTAAAGCCTTGCTAATGGCTGAGTGGGGAATAACCTCCAAAGTTCAGTGCATGGTGACTGACAATGCATCTAACATGATCCTAAGTGCCCAGCTACTCCACCTTCGCCATGTCCCATGTTTTGCTCATACTTTAAATTTGATTGTGAAAAAGGCACTAGATCAAACCCCAGTCATCAATGAAATACGCCAGAAGGCCAGAAAGAAAGTGGGGTTGTTCAGATCCAGCTGCAAAGCAAAGGACAAGCTTGTGGAGATGCAGAGCTTGATGGTAAGACCAACTCTGAAACTGATACAGGAGGTTGACACGAGATGGAACAGCACATTTGACATGCTACAGCGCTTGTATGACCAACGTGAACCAGTGGCTGCTGCACTTTCCAACTTAAACAATGATACTGCTCCCCTGACAAGTATTGATTATGACATTATTCAACAATCATTGTCAATACTGCAACCATTCAAACTCGCAACAACAGAGATGTCAGAGGAAAAGAGAGTGTCTGCTTCAAAGCTTATACCACTGTACAGGATGTTGCAGCACAAGCTTGCACAGAAAAAAGGAAATGCAACGCAGGAATCAACTGTTCAATAAGGTAGGCCACAATGACCATACTACCCATGTGATTGGCCATAACTGTATACCATATTATTGTCATTATTATAAATATGTGTTTCTCCTGTTTTGGCTCATAGGCTCACATCTGCAAGAAGGTCTGCACTCCAGATGTGGAGGTTATGAGAGTTTTAGAGCCTTGGCACTGGCTACACTGCTGGACCCAAGGTTCAAAAATGTGGCATTTGGAAATGCTGCCAAAGCCCAGGAAGCTGAAAAGCATATCACACTGGAGTGTGCTTCACTGATGCGTTCAAACACAAATCCTGGTGAGCAGTTTCAGTCTGTGTTATGTTATGTAATCTGAATCATGTAATATAATATATCCTTCATATATGCCGTCAGTTTAGGATTTGTTACTAATTGCTGTTTTCATTTTTATTCAGACCCAGAAATGTCAACATCACACCCATCATCATCATCATCATCATCATCATCACCATCACCATCAACACCAGTAGAAACACAGGACAGTTTATGGGAACTTTTTGATACTCGCATCCATCAAACCAAGATGATACACAATGCTACAGCTGATGCCACAGTGGAAGTGAAAAAATACATCAACGATGCGTATTTGCCCAGAACTCATGATCCACTAACTTACTGGAAAGAGAGAGCAGTAATCTTTCCTCATTTGTATGTCCTTGCAAAAAAATATCTTTGTATGCCAGCAACAAGTGTCCCTTGTGAGAGGATTTTTTCAAAGGCTGGAGAAATTATCTGTAAAAAAAGAAGTAAGCTAAGTCCTTCCACAGCAGATAAATTAATATTTTTGAATAAAAATCTCTAAAAAAGTGAGACATTGTGGCTTGATTTCTTTTATTAATATTCATTTTTCATGACCAAAATAACATTATGCACAGTGAGGAGCCTATAGGTTACAAGCTTCACATATTAGAACATTATAATAATAAAAAAACAACACATTTTTTTAATGGCTCGTCAAGGTTGTTTCAGATCAACACCTGCAAGTGACCACTAGGTGTCACCGTTGAGACGGGTGTTGGATTGATTCGAAGCCTCGAAACAATATGGCACATTTGGTTCAACTGTTTCATTGGTTCACGAGGCCTCGATTTTGCCATCACTAGGAAAAACTGTCCGGCCCAGCTCGCATCGAGCCAAAGTAGAGCATAAGCACTAATTCTTACAGCGCGCTAGCTCTAGGTCGGGTACCAGACGTAGTTGAAACACCTCTTGGCTCCTACACCATCGTAATCCCTTGAACCCAGATAAGCAACACTGGTGTGATATTGGGGAAAATGCAGCAGTATGCTGGTGCTTGGGAATACACTGCCAGCTTATAATGTGGGCATAATAAGGGGCCACATTAGATAGCTAAGAATACATCAACCGCAGCTTTTACTAAAATAACTTGCACTGTCTATAGGACCTGGTCGAAACCATGGCTAGGGCATGTGCCTCCTTGTGGAGTGGGCGTGCACCCTGATTGGGCAGGTGGTTCGCCGGGAAGCATAAGCCAGTCGCACAGCCTCCACTATCCAGTGTGATAGCCTCTGCTTCGACAGGGTGCTGCCCTTCATGGCACCCACGTAGCAGACGAAAAGCTGCTCTGAGGTTCAAAACTGGCTAGTTCTGTTCACATAAGCACGCAGGGCACACACGGGGCACAAATCGCACTTCTGAGACATAGTACTGGCTTCCTCGGGGCAAAATGCTTGAATTGTAACTATCTGAGCTCTGAACAGCGTTGAGCACCTTAGGCGAATAGCTGCGTTTGGGTAAAAGTCTGACCATACAATCGTCCGGTCCAAACTGCATACACGTGCTGTTCACTGACAGGGCATGCAAGTCCCCCACTCGTTTCCCGCAAGCTAGCGCGAGCAATAGTGCAGTCTGAAATGAGAGCACTTTAAGGTCACTAGACTCGGCTGGTTCAAAAGATGGGTCAGACGGTGCACTAAGCACTAACGACAGGTCCCAGACCGGCATCTGACGAAGGCGGGGTGGATTAAGCCTCCTAGCTCCCCGGAGAAAGCTCATTATCAGGGGGTGCCTCCCCACTGAATGGCCATCTAACAAGTCATGAAAAACGGCGATGTAGACTTTCACTCTAGATGGAGAACTGCCAGCATCCAGACATTCCTTTAGAAAGGTCAGAATAATGGAGATATCGCAACTCTTGGGGTCCTCCTTTTTGTCAACACACCAGTTAGCACATACTTTCCACTTCAGAGTGTATAAGCGCCTCGTCGAAGGGGCTCTAGCCTCTGCTATTGTCTGCAGCACTCGTTGATATACTCCACACTGATCTGCCACACATGCAGGTCCCAAAGCTCTGGATTGGGGTGCCATATGGTGCCCCTTGCCTGGGATAAGAGGTCACTTCTCGGCAGGATCCGCCACGGGGGAAGCCGCGACATGTTCACCAGTTCCAGGAACCACGGCTGTTTTTTTCTGTGAATTGTTTGAAACATCTTTCATTGTTTATCATTTACCTTAGGTGAGAAGTCAAAATCCATTATTTCATGCTCAGACTGCAAGTGATCATTAAGATATTTTTCCTTTTGTTGTTGTTACAGTTCAACGCTTAGCTCCAAGATGAAGAAAGATAAGTTTCAGTGGTACCCTAGAGAAAACAACCATGGGAACAACATGATGTGCTTTAGCTGAATAACAATAGTCGCCCTATATTCAGCACTGTGTTGCATGATAAAAACACACAAAAGGCCCTGCCCATGCCATTCCTTGTGAAAGGCAAGAGGTGGGGTCTGCCTAGCCTTTATAGCCAGGATTACTCAAGTTGACGTTAACACATCTTCCTCAGACTACAATTGAAACACATCAGCAGAAATGAGGGGTGAGACTACAATTTTTTTTAAATTAAATTAATTAAATTAAATTACAGTGTTCAAATAAATGTGTTTTATGTACAGGATTGCCTGGGTTTACATAACTTTCTTTTACATGTTTTAGCACTTGTAATCTTAAGTCTCTTGGGATGTGCACTTGGACAAGATAGGGTTTTTTCTTGGAGTGGCAACGACAGCCAAGTTGATGCCAACGAGAACGGTGACTAAAAGAAAATAACAAAAATAATAAAGGTCATAAAAACCCCTTAAACAATAATTCAGGCATCAGGGTAATGAAATGTCTCTTTGCCTCTAAAGCTTGTCTGACTGATGTGGCGTCTTGCGGGTGCTGCCTGATGCAGAAGCAGCTGTGGAAGCTCGAGATGTTTTTCAACATGACATTAGATGAACTACAGAGGAACTTGGAGAGAGCTCAGTCAGTGTTAAACAATATTCGTGGTGAGACATTTGTACAGTAGATATTGTGTTTGCCTGTTTCTTGCACTTCATTTAGATATTTTAAAATACCTTTTAAAAGATTTTGGTTTGAAATTTTCCTTTTAGCATTTGTTATAAGATTCATAGTGTAGCTGACAGTGATGGAATCATGATTTTACATGCTGATCATCTATTTGCGAATTGTGATTAGCATTGCATATGTTATATCTATTTAACAATCTATAACCATAGAGCAAATTGGAGTGTTGGCTGACACGGCCAACAGAATACAAGACACATATTGAGTGTCATGACAATGAAAAACTGGCGGTAGCCTAATGTTCATTAAATTTTCTAAAAACAAAACAAAACAAAAAAAAAACTGTCTAAAACATGAAACCAACCTAAAACGTTAACTTTTCTCTACTATCTTCTTAGCACTACTATGTCCTTCAGAAAGTGCAAAACATTTAATTTAACAAGTCTCTTTCCCTTTTCTTATTGCACAGCTAGTCGCAGTGCCTTCTCTGTGGCTCTTACTGACACGCGCCTCTGCGTTGGCCCTAATCGTGAAGACTCTGTAGTGAAGTATAGCAGCATATTTGTTAACTTGGGAGATGGCTACAGCACCGACACTGGTGCTTTTGTAGCACCACGTTCTGGTGTCTACAGCCTGGCACTAACGGTTTATAGTGATGCTGGCACTCCTGGAGCCCAATTGGCTGCTTGTGCTCGACTCCGACTGAATGGGCGCACTATTGCATCACCAAGTGAGAACAACCTTCAAGACCAGGAGGACAGCACTAGCGCTCTGCTAGTAGTGCAGCTGCATGCAGGAGACAGGGTGGATGTTGCTCTTCCAGCCGGCTGCTTCCTGTGTGACAATAACAACCACTACAATACTTTCACTGGGTTCCTGCTCTATGCAACTGATTAATATAGAGATAACTACTACTGTGTTTGAAATGACTCACTACACAATGTATACTATACATTTACAAAAAAGTATAAAATACAACACTAAGTATGCAACAGTTACTTAAAGTTGATGTTGTTGTATGGTACTTTTTTTTAGTTTCAGTAGTGCAAGAATGGTATGTTGTGGTTTAAAACATTAAAAGACACCTCTTTCTGTCTCTGCCCAGAATATATTTCTCTCTCCACAAAACCCTGCACATTTACATATTTTAAAATGACTTCTTTTAAGCTACACTAAGTGTTTAAATACAAAAAAAGAGGTTAAAGTAATAAATTAAAAATAGTTTTAATCCAAAGAACATATTCCGAAATAGTGATTTTGTTCTGAAATAAAAATTTGGATCTACTCAAACACATTCACTTGGCCTTCATGTCTATATCATATTATCTCACCCCAAAAGCAACAGGCATTGATTCAGCTGACATTGAAATATAGATGATTTTACATCACATTGATGTAATGTTCCAGAAGTACATGGTTTCTTCCATATGAATATATTCTGTAGTAATACTGGTTCAGTTTTAAGTTTATCCAACTGTTTAGATTTATTTCTAAAAGGACATTTTCCATCACATTTAATAATAATAAAAAAGTATTATAAAAATATATTTTTAGTTTATAATTATGATTATGTACTAAATCATATGATAGGTTTGCACAAAAGCTGTGCAGTGGCGCTTCACAAAATGGGATTTCATAGCATCTATATGCAAGCCTCACATCACCAAGAATAATGCCAAGGGTGGAATGGAGTGTGTAAATAGCACAGATACTGGACTCTGGAGCAGTGGAAACCTGCTCTGTGGAGTGACGATTCACGCTTCTCTGTTTGGCAGTCTGATAGGCGAGTCTGGGTTTGGCAGATGCCAGGAGAAACCATTTGGTAGAGGATGGCTAATGGTAAGAGGCTGTTTTTCAGGGGTTGGCCTTGGCCCCTTACTTCCAGTGAAGGGAAATCTTATTGTTTGAACAAACCAATGCATTTTGGACAATGGTATGATTTCACATTTTGGGAAAAGTTTGGGGAAGGCCCTTTTCTATTCCAGTATGACTGTGCCCCAGTGCACAAAGGTCCCAAATACATGGTTGAATGAATCTGGTGTGGAAGAACTTGACTGGCATGCACAGATATCTGACCTCAAACAAATCCAACACCTTTGGGCTGAACTGGAACGGAGATTGTGAGCAAGGCCTTCTTGTCCAACATCAGCTCCTGATCTCACAAATACTCTACTGGATGAATACTCGATCAATACAGTTGTCAACATAGTCAAGGTATACTTCTTGTGTAAATATTACTTCATTGTGTCTGTTTAAGATATATTAAATATTCATTATGAAATTATCTTTTTGGAGATAAAAGAGTTTAAAAGAGGTAAAAGAACTTTGCACATTTTTATTCTAAAAGAGTTTATATTTGAGGTGGACGTAACAGACTATGCATGGTATCTGCATTTTAGAAACGCATGGTCAGTTCAAAACATTAAATTTCCTGCTCTGTCCCCTCCACCTCCTCTTTAACAGCTCATGATTTTGTTAAATTCTTCACAGAAAAAAATTAAAACCATCAGCAGTCAGTTCTCAGCTCCACACACACAGGAGCTCAAACCAACCACAACCACTTATAAAACTCCCCTCTCCTCCTTCTGTCAGCTCACTGAGGCAGAAGTATTCAACTTCTTCACTCCAGCCATCCTACAACTTGTCCTATAGACACAATTCCCTCAGCTTCTTACTCTCCCACAAATCTCTTATCACAGGCACGATCCCCACTGCATTTAACCCCACTGCACTGTCTTTCTCCTTCCATTCATAGCGAAAGCACTTGAACAAAATGTTTTCAAACAGGTAGCATTATTTCTTCCACAAAATAACCAACTGGGCATTAATCAATCAGGTTTAAGAAGTAGCCATTCATTATGAAACTGCACTACTGTCAGTCACTGAAGCCTTGTGGATTGCAAATGCTGATTCCAATCATCAGTTCTCATACTGCTGGATCTATCTGCTGCTTTTGACACTGTGAATCATCAGATCCTCCTGTCCACCCTCTCATCACTGGGCATCATGGGGATTCCACTTCGCTGGTTTGAATCCTATCTCAGTGGTAGGTCTTTCAGTGTGGTCTGGCGAAGGGAGATATCCAAAGCACATCAACTTGTCACTGGGGTTCCTCAGGGATCAGTTCTTGGACCCCTTCTTTTCTCCATATACACGACATGTCTGGGTCCCATCATACAGGCACATGGCTTCTCCTACCATTTGGTATACTGATGACACACAGCTCTATTTTTCATTTTAAACAAATGATCCAACTGTAGCTGCACGGATCTCTGGCTGCCTGGCGGACAGCTCAGCATGGATGAAAGAGCATCACCTACAGCTCAACCTGGCAAAGACTGAGCTTCTTGTCTTTCCTGCCACTCCAACACTACAGTATGATTTCTCCATCCACAACAATTACTCTTTCAAGTTTGGTCAGAATTCTTGTTGTATTCTTTGTTGACCAGTTGACCTTCAAAGACCACATTGCAAAAACTGCTTAATCTTGCAGTTTTACATTGCACAACATCAAAGATCAGGCCCTGTCTAAGAGAGCATGTTGCACAACTTCTCCAGACCCTTATCATTTCTAGGCTGGACTACTACAATGCTCTTTTGGCTGGAATTCCATCAAGCACAGTCAAACCTCTACAAATGTTTCAGAATGCAGCGACATGACTGGTCTTCAAAAGTGCCAATTTTAAAGGAAATCTCTTATGTACAGAAAAGTCCTCTATCTGTGCTTCAACAAATACAAGAGACTGGCATCCATGGCTCCCACAGTAGCATTGACACAATCCACAAGATCAAGAGCGCCTTCACTCCACTCATCCTTTCAGACTCATAGCTCTAGAATATAATCTGGTTTTCACTTTTTGATTTTCATCACCTAAGTGATACTCTAGTAATTCCTCATCAACTTTACCTGCTAATCTATGCAGCATACACCTCCAAACTTTCTTATGGAACATGTAGTTAGGCTGATAGGCTAACTCTGAGGTGATCCATAAACTGTATATGTCCAAAAGCCTCATTGAGTATTTCCTTCACAGCTTTGCAATCAGCCTAAACAGCAGCAGGAAGGCTGTCCCACAGAAAAAAGCAACATTTAAACAAATGAATGGAATCCTTACTAGATTTTAGTTGTTAAAATTCTCCCTTCGTAAATGCTTTGACCATGCGGTGATAGTCCTGCATCAAAAAGAAGCCATCCTTGTCTTTACACCATATAATGACAGCGAAGCGCTGAACACTGATTCTGTATTAACTTTTAAAGTCAGACTAACATCTGCTGCGACACTGTAAACACAAATGCAAATCAACCAAAACAAAACTGCTGCCACCAATGTTACAGAATGTTTGTATAGGGTTCATCTAAGCACTTACGTATATATAAGAAAAATAATAATTAATATCTGTCAGTTTAATCCCATCTGCAGTGATGTTTATTATAAAACTAGATTAGCCACAATGACAAAAAATCTCCTGTGAAGAACTCATCCGCACAAATCCTCAGTGAAAACCACAGGAACTAGACAAGTCCTCTGCACAGACTTTGTGTCCAGCTTCGATTCATTCACCATGTGATGTATTCAATCTTCCAGCAGAAGGAACGGGATGGATGCTCTGAATGATGACTGTCCACAGTCTGACTTGTGTTGCAGCCTGGAATTAAATCTCACCATGCTGGTTTCCTCTGGCCAGATGAGCCTGGTTTCTCCCAAGGGTTTTTCTCCATTTCTGTAACCAGTTGAGTTTGGCTTCCTTGCCACTGTTGTCTCTGGCTTGCTTATCCACTAAATTCAGTGTTATTGATGTGACTGCATTGACTTTATTGGATTGAGCTGGATGATGACATAACTCCAGAGCTGCTTTACAGCTGAACTGTACTCATTTTATAACCGATGATCTACACTACACTGACCTCTGTTTGCATCTTTGAATCATGTTTCTCTGTTTATCCCTGTAAAACTGCTTTAAAACAATCTGTATCGTACAAAGCGCTATAGATAATTTTTTTCTGCAACATTCTTGTGTTAAGTACACTGAATGTTCAGTACTACTTCAGCAGCTGACATGAAATGTTTTTGGAAAGTTGACATGCTTTGAGCTATGATATGTTAAAACTATTTTGAACAGCATTTGATAAGTCTTATATAAGAGAATATTGGTAATCAAAAAAAAAAATCTAATTCAAAAAAGGCTTTATTTTCTATCCAAATCAATTTGTCTTCATAACTCTGTATGTTCTTATTTAAGATAATAATAGCAATTGGGACAAACATGTTCTTATAAAAACAAGGTTACAGTAAACCATTTCCCAGATGGGGACTATTGAAAAGAAGCATGGATAGGATGTAATGGATCCATATCAATATCAAATGCTTCCCTTTCAACTTTCTTTTGTATAAACTTCTGAAAGAGGCACATTGTCTTTTACATTGTTTGCTTGGTTTACAGTCCTTGAAATCTTTTACATTTAACAAAAATAGACTTAAACCAGGATATAATATTAAAAGTGAACATGATCAGATCACTGGATCTGATGCTGCTTCGGCTATCTTCCCATCATTGCTTTTATGCCATCTGTACATCACCTGTCGACATTTTTGTCCTCTTTTCAAGTATTTTGATGTTTGGTACCTTAATCTTTTGTTTCAAAATTTTCTTTAATCGTTTTACTTTGTGAATCACCCTTTAAAATGTATTTGTTTGTTTATTTATTTATTTTCAAACTAAAATAATGTCCAGAAAAATCATAATTTGCACGTCTTGCATGTTTTTGAGGTATAAAACTGTTTTTCTTGCCTGGTTTACAATCCTGTGAAAACTTGCTTTTACATTTAACTGTACTGTGAAGATAGGAATTAGTTTCTGTACTTCAATATATAAGAGAGCTCACCTGCTCAACTTTTTGTCCTGTCCTTTCCCAGACAGCGGGAAACCATTAAAACAACGTCATGTCAATGTTGATGGGTGAGTGCTTATTGCATTGAATTAATGATTAAACATGAATTTTGCACACTCGTGTAATGTCGAAACAGCGTAAAAACTTTAACAAAAATGATGGTAATATCACTGAATCAATTTTATAATGTAATGTTAGTTTAACATTGTGTTAAAGTAGAAATTGTTGAAATATTAAAAGAAGAAGCACATTCAAATACAAATACAAGATACAATACACATATTGCACATGGCTTTATTTTAATGTGTTAGAGTGTGTATTTTTTAATGGTGCATTGAAACAAGCTGTCTTTATTAAAGTTATTTCAACATTTTAATAGTTTTATGCAATTTTAATAGTTTTTAAAAATGAAATGGTAACATTTATGATAAACGTATACCATTGATTATCAATGATTCATTTAAAAGTGGAAACGTAGTTAAAAAAACACACTTAAAAACGCATCTAAAATCCACTTTGAAGAATCCGCTTTAGCCTTTTATCTCTTCAGGATAGTTTTCTTCTTCTTCTTCTGCTTCTTTGTAACAGATAAACAAAGATGAGTTTCATCTTTCATCTTTTTGGCCATCACACAGTCAAACTTCCTCTCTGTTGCATTATATAAACATAATATATCACTTCAATCTCACATAACATCTATTGAAGAGTTGTTCTCAAGCTTTGGGACAACATTAAAAAACAATGATTGTAGATTTGGATCTTTCTCTAGTCTGCACCCTTTTCTGAGAATAAGGAAACCAAATCCGACTCCCACCTCTACATTGAGACTTCAGATTTAGCTGCATTCAGTAATAATACACAGCAGCCGGAATGATATCATTATCTGCAGTCCATGAGGAGCTGAAAGTGTCCTGCTTATAAATATTATTGTGGGTTTCAGTAACAAAATAAACTTTTCATGCATTCATAGAAGTGGGACAACTAAAGGGAAGGTGGTGTCTCATATTCTTTCTTATCAGATGCTTCAGAGGCTGAGCAACTCCACCCATTGCATAAAGCTGCTCAGAGAGCTTCACTTACAAATGCATTTGTGTCTTTAACTGACTCAATTTTTCTGCACCTGATCTGTTATCTTCATCACAGTGAGTATTTTCAAAATATTATTAAAGATAAGTGGACAGTATACTCAAGTATTTTTACATTTGTTAACACACAGCTTTGCAGCATGCTACATAAACTGATCTGATTGAATGTAAAATTCGGTAACACTTTATTTTGATAGTCCACAAGATATACTGCTTACTATAGGTAACTTTGTACATGTATGTCATCTAGCAGTCATTAGTGTATTAGTGACTGTCTGCTTAGTAACTAACACTTTATTTTGATGGATATTTTACAAGTAACTTTGTAAATACATGTCAACTTATTCTACTAACCCTAACCTAACAGTCTACTAATACTCTAATGAAAGTTAGTTGGCATTTATCAATTATGTTTACAATAGGCAGTTACTTACTTGTTTTTATATTGATAACTCACATAGATCTGGTTTATGTTCAGATGTATTTAGCCTGCTTTTGGTAGTGATGACATTTACTTTTACATTTAGTAATTTAGCAGATGCTTTTATCCAAAGAGGAGAATGGAAGCAAGCAGAGCAACAAGAGAACAAAAGTTGACAAATCTCAGTTAGTCTAACACAGTAAACATAGCTGGGCTTATTTTTGTTTCTTTTTTTTAATGATTTAAAAATTATTACTATCCTTACCTGACGCTGTTCATTTTATGGTGAGGTATTTCAACTTCTGCAAATTTCTGTTTATGTTACACTGTGAAATTCAGACTTCCATTGATTCCTCAAACTGGAAATGCTTTCACAAAGACAAAAGTTGAAATCTGATTGGCTGGTTTTTTGCAGGTTTTGGGGGAGCCTAGCATTCAGCCTTTTTTAACAGTCCACCAGGAACAAAAAAGATGTTTACTTACTGATGCAGTAATAAGAAAACTATTAAAATCAGAACTGAAAAACAAAGTTTGTCAAGTTCATGTCTTAAAGACATTCAAGACATTCACTTTAGACATTCACTTTACCCACTGATACAGGAGAAGTACTATTCTAGATACAGATTCTAGAGTGATTTATTTAAATTAGTTGTGTGTCCTTTGATATATGTATAAGAAGATCAGTTGTATTACCTTACTGACAATCCCAGGCAATTTAGTGACAGGTAGGATTCAGTTTATGATCTTTGGTATGCACAAACAATGACTATGACAGCAATTCAATGAAATCAAGGCTATAATGTAATTGATCATGAAGACCGTCGTTGACCGTCAAGCCCTCTCCAATGGCTGTGGAGGTTGGTAATAATATATTCCAACTGCTCTGATAAGAAAGACAACCAAAGTGTGTATTGTCAGTTTGCCTCCAGAAACATGTCTGGGAACACTGTACAGTACTCGAGTAGAACATTTCTTAATTTTTCAAGTTTATTTGTTTATGGTTTGAACTGTAAAAGTTTTTAATCATTCAAGGTTTAAATGACCTGTATTTTAAGGGGCCGCTGAGGATGAAGACTGCTCTGTGTGTTGCGATGGTTCTCAGTCTCTTCTCGCGAGCGGAGGCTACCGCTGCCTTTGACCTTCTGCGCCAAACTGCTGGTGAAGAACTCGATCATTTGTTCATATGAATGCAGAATGTATGATGTATTTTGGATCAAATAAATGCAGGCTTGATGAGCTGAAGAGACTTCTTTAGAAAAATAAATAAATAATAAAATCTTACTGTTTTGACTGGTAGTGGACTTTTTTCTGAGATTCTTTTGGTTGATTCTCTCATCAGTGAGTTACACGGGGTCGCTGCCCTGCGGCGGATGGGACTGTGAATGTGCCTTCGGGAGACAGCAGAGCTGCTGTTGTGTTGCACAGCCTCTGTTTGATCTGGAGGAAGCCACATTCATGCGTATGGTTGGCTTATGGGAAGGACTGTCTCATCTGAACAGCCAAATAGAGGAGCTCACAGGTATCGTTGCCTCATATTTGCATATCATTTAAAAAAATGTGTTTGAAGAGTTACATTTTCCTTGGTTTCTTTCCCGTCCTGTAGCTGGATGCAAAATAGCCTTCAATGCGGCAATGCTTCCAATGAGTGGATGTCTTGGGCCATTTACCAGCAACGTGTCTATCTCTTACCAGTCTGTCTCCCTCAATCAGGGCAATGGCTACAATCCTGCGTTGGGTAAGCAGACCACAATACACTGTGCCAATGCTGCTTCACACTTTAGGGCAGCGTCAAAAAACAGAACATCAGGAAATGAGTGGAAAACATGAGAATATCATGCTGCAGTCACACGATCCATCAAACACGAGCAGAATGAGCTTTTGTTTGTTTAAGCTGTTTTGATGTAAATTATCAGATTTATGAAAGTATTTGTATTTAAAAAATTTCAGTTGGTACACAAAATTGTGCAACTACTCCAAACCACATGTAAATGATGCATAAAACATTTAAGTTTTGTTTTCAAACTGATGGCAGAGTTTTTATAACACAAACCTTAAAAATATGTGACCCAGGACCACAAAACCAGTCATAAACGTTGATTTTTTAAAACAGAGATTTCCATCGATGTATAGTAGTGATGTGCAGGATGGGTTCTTTTTACAACCTGGGGGTGCCTTCGTATTGTAATCTTATCAAAGAAGCTAATACAGTATGAACATAGATATTCAAAATATTTCAAATAGGCTATAGGGAATTTCACGCAACATGTATGGCTTTTTTTTTTTAGTTTATAATGACCCGCCCCAACCCGCCCTGCAAATAAAGTGACAATTTCTTTACCCGCCCCAACCCGACCCGCGGTTAAATACTGAGAAAATCACCTTTAAAGTTGTTGAAAAATGAAGTTCTTAGCAATGCATATTACTAAAGAAAAATTAAGTTTTGATCTATTTACGATAGGAAATTTACTAAATATCGTCATGGAACATGATCTTTATTTAAAGGGGTCATATGATGCAATTTAAATATTTCCTTTCTCTTTGGAGTGTTACAAGCTCTTGGTGCATAAAGAAGATCTGTAAAGTTGCAAAGACTGAAGTCTCAAATCCAAAGAGATATTCTTTATAAAGGTTAAGACTCATCCACGCCCCCTAATACGGCTCGTTTAAACACGCCCTCACATCTCTACATCACTATGTGGGAAAATATCGAGCGCCAACCTCCCGCTCTCTCTTGTGAAGCCAATAAGGAAGTGACTAAAACTGTAAGTCATCGACTGGCCGCTTGAGGCTGGCTGCAAAAGGGAGGGTGGGGTCTGCCTAGCCTTTATAGCCAGGATTACACAAGTTGACGTTAACACATCTTCCTCAGACTACAGTTGAAACACATCAGCAGAAATGAGGGGTGAGACTACAATTTTTTTTAAATTAAATTAATTAATTAGTCAATCCCATAGACTCCCCATGTTAAAATGCCTAACTTTACAGCAGAAAAAAAACATGTTTACAGCCTGGTGCAAAAAATTATTTTGGTCTATATAGCTAATTTTACCCTTCATGACAACTTTCAGGGGGGTGATTTTTTTTATAACTCATCCATTTAAATTATATTAAGACTTAAAGTTCTGTATAAATTAAAGGCGTGGCCACTTGAGTGACAGGGTGATTGCCGATGCTGTCACCGCTGTCGCACTAGGTGGGCGTGGCTTCAGGAACCATCTCCCGCCTTTTTGCCCATTTTTGATTGTCCGGGAGAGTCGCGCGGTGACGCACTGCCAAGATGGCGATGGCCCGCTCTGCACTTCAGGAGTCTATGGGTGACGTCACGGACACTACATCCATGCTTTTATACAGTCTATGGAAAATATATATAACAGCACCCAAATGTTTACTCAAAGAAAGAAGGCATAACTTTGATTCTCGGTGTTGCCGCCGGCGCCATGTCGTGGTGATGCTGTGTGTTTCGTTGTGAAGCAAAACTTCCTAAAGTGGACACAACTAGAAACCAGTGGTTAAGTTGAACAGTTCAACCCAAATATTCAGATGTGTGCAGCTTCTTCTTTTTTTACGGAGGACAAGGATTATTTCCTGTGAGAGTAGCCTGCAATGTCGGTGTCTGTTTCTATAAAGTGGAGCAGTTACAACTTTGCAAGGACAGTCTGGAGCTTCTGACTCACAGTCTGTAAGTACGTTTTCATTTTTTTTTTTAAATTGCCACTGATGATTCAAACGTTGTTTTTTGTCTCGTCGTGATAGGACACAGTATCACAGTATGTTCAGGGGCATAACATTTCTGTCACACACTTGAGGTATTCGGCCAATCACAATGCACTGGACAGCTGACCAATCAGAGCACACTTCGCTTTTCAGAACGATGAGCTTTGTAAAAATCAATGCGTTTCAGAAGACAGGGCAGAGAGGAGAAACAATAATATCCAGTATGTGGAAAATAATCTGTTTTTTTAATCTTAAACTGCATAAACACATTTCATTATACTAAATACACAAAATGATATTCTTTTTAGCAACATCATATGACCTCTTTAATATTCTAATGATCTTTGGCATAAAAGAGAAATGTATAATTTTGACCCATACAATGTATTGATGTCTATTGCTACAAATATACATGTGTTACTGATGACTGCTTCTGTGCTCTTGTGATACATATTTCACAAGATGCAGTTCGACTTAGTTTTTTGAAATATGACAGCTATGTAAAACATGTATAAAAACAAAAACAAAAAAAAACAAGAAGCTTGTGAGCTTCTGATCTAAAACTTTGAGTGCCTTTTTTATAAAAATGTCATGTAGCTTCATTGTTGATTTGCTTGCCTGTTCTTCTTGCCAGCTTGCATGACAATATGTGAAATGTTGAATAATCATGGCATTCATATTTATCATAGCTGTATCAAAGGTTAATTAATTTCTAGTAAATCTGAAATAACTTATTTGATTATATTTTACACAAGTTTCAAGGGACAGATTATAGTGAATCACCCAGACACTTGAACTCTATTGTTGCTGCAGCTTTTGCCCAGATATTATAAAGTCTAACTGTGGAGTAATGCATAACAATTTTAAGTTTTAAGTACTAACATACGTTTTGGCATACTATCGGTTTTGTTTTCATTTAACTTAAATCATGATGGAGTTAAGTAATTCCTTATGTAACTGATTAACACTACACCTAATTTATAGCAAATTTTATATACAGTGTACACTCTTAAAAATAAAGGTGCTTCACAGAAATGCCTTATAAAAAACTTTTGTCTAAATTGTTCCATAAAAACCATTTAACATCTGAAGAACCTTTCTGTTTCACAAAAGCTTCTTTGTGGCACAGAAATCTCTTCAGATTATAAAACGTTAAGAAAGAGATTGTTCTTTAAAGAAACTTTGACTGAATACTTCTTTGTGGAACCAAAAATGGTTCTTCTGTGGAATCGCTTGAAAAAAACTTTTAAGCACCTTTATTTTTAAAGGGCCCCTATTATGGGTAATTAAATGTTCATATTTTGGTTTTGGGAGTCCTCAGCAACAATTTGACATGCATGCAAGGGCAAAAAGGCTTTCATTGTCTCATAATATGCATTTATTTTTACCTTATCTTTCAAATGTTGACAAGTTTGCTGTAATTATGAGATATTTACTCTCACAGCGCAGGACACAGCGTCTTCTCGAAACGATGTTAACCACACAGAAGTTTTACTGTGTTTGTGGGCAGGCGAGTTGCCGACCTAAAACCTTGGCAGACATTATGCAAATGTACTAGAGCCGTAACAGAATAAGATTCAAATTCCCAATGACTCGTTTAGGCGATTGAGAGCGGACTCAGACAATAACTATCTATCGTGCACTGACAGCTTCACAACTTTGCAGATAGTTTATGCTCACATACAGCTACATGACACACTGCATGAAAGGTAATAGTTGAAAAGGCATAATAGGGGCACTTTAAATCCTTTCATTCACTTAGAGCTGTGTTACACGCTCCATGAACAGTCAAAAATCCATAATAGGGGCACTTTAAAAGTGTAGGCCAAACTCATTTTCTGTTTAGATTTATGCACTGCATCCAGTTCACATTGTCCTTGTAGAGCCAGCTTCTCACAGTAAGTTTGAACAGAAGAAGCTAAGCAAACAGACATCATCCTGATCCTGATTCTTCACAGGCACATTCACAGCTCCACACGCCGGTCTGTACTCCTTCTCCTTCACGGCGTACTCCAACGTTGGCAGCGCAGGTCAGCGGCTCTACCAGAAGATGCAGCTGATGAAGAACGGCCAGCTGATGGCCTCGTCCTGGGAAGACAACCGTGAGGATTCGGAGGACAGCAGCTCTCAGACGCTTCTTCTGCAGCTCAGAAGCGGCTGTCAGGTGTATGTGGAGCTGATGTCAGGCAGACAGCTGTGTGGAGACACCCAGGGCCAAAACACCTTCAGCGGATACCTGGTCTACCCCTTCTCTGAGCAGTGAGAGGGAAATAACTGTACATACATACACGCCAATCTTCGTCAGAGATTAAAACAGATGTCCATGTGTGAGTCTTCATATAAAATTGCCATAAAAATGAATAAATTAACATGTATATGGCTTTATGAATAAAGGTGACTTCAATAGTTTCCTGTGGTGTTATTGATTCTAGTTTGTTGACATCATCGCTAGCTTTTTATTTACTGAATAAAAATATAAAACCATAAATGTGGTAATGCTTTACTTAAAGCCTTTATGTATAATTCATTATAAAGGGTTATTAAAGGCTATTGCATTACTCATAATGTGTGTTATAATACATGATATCTTGTCGTAAATAATTATAACCAAATCTAAAATGCATAGTGTAATAATGAACTGATAAGTGTTATAATGTAATAAGTGTGGTTAAAATGATTCATGAGACTGTGTAATGTATTAAATGTACATTACAAGGCACACTTAATGTATTAAAGCTAATTTTATAATGCATTATACTTAAAGGCTTTCAGTAAATTGTTACCCCAAATGTTTATGAAATGTTTAGACTACTATTTCCCTTATTATTCTATATACCACGATTCTCTCTCTCTCGCAATGTTTAATACAACATTATGTACTTTCTGCAAAAACTTTAATGCAAGTAATATATATTTTCAATCTATTTATCAGCGTCAACATGCTTGACACTCGAACTGAATCCAGCTGTGCAATTCTGTCATCACAAATTAAATCATAACCCAGACGTGAAAAGAGACAGCTTTAATTGATTTGTTTATTATTATTTTATTATTACCAGTTTGAATGTAAATACATTACTTGAGGTGGGTTGCCATGTATGAAGGAAATGCCTAACAATACACGAACAAATACATGCATATATGTGCTTTCATGTTAAACATTAAACATATTAATGCTTCATTCTGCATGACCATATTTTAGATCCCTTAATCATACACCCTACACCTAAACTTGACAACAACCTTACAGACTACTAATATGCAACAAACTGAGTTTCTCGCGGCTAAATTCATAGTTAAAAGTTACTTAATATTGGGAATTGAACCTTAAAATAAAGTGTGACTAAAATATAGTAGCACTGCATGCTTCCAGCATGAGATAATGTAGTATTGAACACACACAGAGGAGTGTTTTGTACATAGAAGGCCTTGTTAGCGGTTGCTTCTGAAGTGTCAGTAAATCATGTTGCTTCAGCACTCCTCAGATCTCTCTTATTTCCCTTCTGCCAATGCTTCTGCATTGAAATACTGTATATACCGTACTGCTGACACACCGTGCTCTGCCTCGCTGATGTGTGGTCATCTATAATCTACACAGTCCACCTGAGGAACTATTCCATTTATGTCCCTGTCTAAAGTCAAAGCCCTCCACCTGGAGCTCCAGCCGGCGTTCACACAGCCTTCCTCTTTCTCTCTGCTGATGCAGTGATGTGGTATTTGGAGAATTCTGCTCTCTGACCAAACTACAGACTCTTGGCTTGGTTCCTGTCCTCATCCAAGCCTCTTCCCAAATAAGGCTTTGCTTTAACAAAGGGCCGAACCAGAAAGCTGAAGTGCAGAGCGGAGAGAAGGGAGGGCTCGAGAAAAACAGCGCGTCCTTTTAAGGCATCAATTTCCTTTTCTCTGCCCCCTTTCACCAAATGCCTCTTTTTTATTTCTCTAATGGAAAAGACATCTCGTCTTGAAACAGCGACAGGGTCGACTCTTCTGAACATAAAGCTCCAGGAGACTGGTGCCTGTGCGAACGACAGTCATCTTCATTTGAGCTAGAGTAAGTATGTTTTTCATAAGCTTTCAATTCCTTTCAGTCAGGTATTTTGCTGATTGTTCAGGCTTTTTAATAGCATGCTGTAAAGTAATAATCCATGCAACTCTTTCTAGACAGGTAAAAAATTATTGTTTTCAGAAAAAAACAAAACTGTGAAACCAGTGGTGTAAGCTAAATGTTATTTCAATCAGAAAACAAGATTATTTTGCTTGTTTCATATTGAAATGTAAAACTATATGGAAAAATAATACAATTCCGTCATCATTTACTCCAAACCTTTATGAGTTTTATATTTCTGTTGAACACAAAAGAAGATATTTTGAAGAATATCACTAATCAAACTGCTGGTCCCCATTGACTAGTATGGAGGTGGGGGGGGGGGGGGCTATGGAAGTGAATGTGTGTAAATGATGACAGGATTTTCATTTTTGGGTGAACTATTGCTTTAAATGACACTTACAAATGAGTAAATATCATAGCATTAGAAAATATAATTTTTCTCTGGACTAACTCCACTTCTGGTTTGACACATTTATAATGGTATATTTGCCTTTTTATTATATAATATAACATTTTAGCAAATACTATTTGTCCTGAAATGAATAATAATAATACAAATAAATGAATTTATCCAAAAGGTGCAGATGTAATGCTCATAGGGTGAATGACTTTAAACTCATTCCTTAAGGTCGGGACGTCAGAGGAACTTGGTAAAGAGCAGAATGGCAGCACAGGTGAAGGTGTAGCTCTCTCTGTGTGTGTGTGTGTGTGTGTGTGTGTGTGTGTGGTCTGAGCTTGGCTTCGATGGTGTCACAGACTGCTGAGGTGTGTGACTGTAACTGATGGTGTTTCTGGAGGAGCATGTTCATCTGATCCTGTCATATTCAGCTGTACAGTACTGATTTCTCCACTCAAGGACTATATGAACATGTGAATCTCTCAGCCTCTGCCTCTATGGTTACTTTTTGTATAACAGTTCAGCTCGAGTTATCCATCTGACATATTTTTTTATAATTGAGCTGAACTTTTTGCCGTTGGAAATGTTTACACTGCATGATTTGTACTCCGATTTTTGGCTTTGTGGCTGCTTCCAATTGCATCATTGGCTTTTTCCACTTTATTCCGATGGTGTTTTGCTTAATTTAAATAGATAAAGGTTTGTTTCAGGAGAAGAGGATTTCAGGAAAGGTAAAATAATGAAATGTTCTTGTTTTGTAACTTTACATTACAACACACAAGCATTATTCATTTCAGACAGACCACTCTGGAACAAAAACAATACAGCTGCACATAATTCGGAAATGTAATATTATATTATTGAGTTCTCTTCTACGCAGGGAGCTTCAACCATGGCAAACAAGGGTCCATCGTACGGGATGAGCCGCCAAGTGCAAGATAAAATCGAGCAGAAGTACGACCCCGAGCTGGAGGTGCGTTTGGTGGAGTGGATCGGGACTCAGTGCGGCTCCGGGGTCGGAAAACCGGAGGCTGGAAAACTGGGTTTCCAAGGCTGGCTCAAAGACGGATGTGTAAGTCATGCATGTGCGCTGTTCTCACGGCTGTGTCATGTACACAACTGTACTTTTAAGAAAAGGCTCCCAAAAAACAGACTTTGACAGCATTTTATTTATTTATTTGTTTGTTCATTCTCTCTTTAACCAAGAAAATTTAAAACCTTGAGATTTAAAAATCTATTCTGCAAGACAAGCAACACATGTAGTTTCCCAAAACTAAACCTTTAGAAAAGACATATACATCAAATAAATTGTATGTGTATGTGTAAAATGATTAGAGCACTTGACATATTTAAGAGGTTTCAGTTGATTTTGTTGAATTGGCCATTACAACACCCATAAAAGTCCCTCAAACCCCATCGAGCAAATTTGGGGTGAGTTAGAAATTAAACTGTACACAGATCTATTGTACTTTTGCTTGAGTTGGGATAACATTAGTGTTGAAGATTTAAGGAAATATACTGACACATGCCAGAGAGATGTGCTGCTGTGACCAAATATTACAGGTAAAATGTGAATAATAACAGTACGACTCACTTCATCTGATGTTTGTTGTGCTCAAAACAACCCTCTGCATGTTTCATGAACATTATGAAATCAAGTCATGTTTTGGAGGCAAAAAAGGTCAATATTTGATAGATCTGACAGATGTTTTAATAATTCTGGCCACCACTGTAAGTCATCTCATCTCATTAATTATCAGTCAGTTACAATCAGATACAAATTAAACCTAATCATTTCAAAGGACCTTGAATTCTTTTAATAAGACCAACTTTTGAGCACATTTTGTTCTAGCTGAATCCAGAAAAATTAAGCAGCATATCTAAAGACCATTTTAACCATATTCATTTGGACCAGCTGGTGGGTGAATCATAAATATAAATAATAGAGCACAAAATAATAATAATAATGGAATCAAAAAGCTGAGCTATGCTCTGTAAACATCCATGTCTTTTTAAAATAATAACTGGAAATAGATGGCAAAAGTATTTAGTATTTTCAGTTTGTGCAGTCTTTCTATATTTCTTTTGGACATGAGACAGATATCTGGGAAACATGGTGGAAAATATATCAAGTTGGTTTTTGACTTTGAAATAATACATAATAAATCACAGTGTTAATCAAGTATTATTATTAATATAAGACTAACATTAACCTTATTTATCCCCCAGGGGAAACTGTTACTAATGACGGGAACTAACTGAACTGTTATTGTTGTAATCAACTGTCATTCATTCATATTCATTTGAATAATCTTTTTAATAATTCATCTGATTTTAACTGAGGCCTGAAGAATGTCTGTTCATGTAATGTAAAACAAGTAAATCTAGGAGCCTTTGTGTCCTGAAAGAAATGTTGAGTATTCAAAGGACCAGCTCTTGAAGAAGTGCTATGACTACACTCTGAAAGACAGCACCAATCTTCCTCTTCCTTCAGTTAAAAAAATAAAATAATTGATGTAGCGATTCCTAAACTGGCACAAGAAATGTTTAGACCAACTTAAATGTCATAACATTTCTGTGAGTGACAGATTAAAGCACATTAGTATCTGCATGAGTGACTATTCTAAAGTCACTCATATTGAAGTTTGTGCCGTCCTCAGGTTTTGTGTGAGCTCATCAATACTCTGTGTAAGGACAAGCCTGTGAAGAAGATCCAGAGCTCCAGCATGGCCTTCAAACAGATGGAGCAGATCTCACAGTTCCTCAACGCAGCCGAGAAATACGGCGTGGTCAAAACCGACATGTTTCAGACCGTAGATCTGTGGGAGGGTGAGTTCAGCTACAGAACAACACACATCTGTGATAAACATTCAAATACCATATCAAAATTCATCATTCAATACATGTGTTTAAATGATCATTTCTTTATTAACTTAACATTATCAGCTAACTTTAAATACGTTTGTTAAATAAAGTTGAATTGTTTTTATTGTATGGCGTGAGACAAAACAAAACTAAACTAGAACTAGTTTATCATTTATGCATTAATCATTTGTGTAATTAAATCTGAAATGATTAGATTTTTTAAAAAGTATCACTTCTGTCATGGGGAAAGCATCCTTTTTGTTGCATAACATTTCTAATTAAATAGTATTTATGTTTATTAGGTCTATTTATTAGCCAGATTTGCATTAACATTCAACCCAGTAATATCTGAAGTATCAATAAATTGATACTGATGCGAGTAATAAAAAATATCAATACTAAGGTGTGTTTTATTTACCAGGGATTTGTTTATCTGACAAAAACATTAATGCATACTATATGCATTGAATTGGATGAATAACCAACCTATGTTAGCAAATAATTGTGGAAGATAGAAATATTTTCTGAACACGCAAATTTTGCAAGTCAGAACCAATCAATCAATGTTAATATAAATCATACCGGTTTCTGGCAGCCCCTTATGAAAATAAACCATGGCTTTACTAAAGTGACTTAGTTCAGCTATAGTATTTGTAATTACATGGTTACTGTACAGAGAATATATTTTCACCGTGTACAAAAAATATGACCTAATGAGTTGCAATAAAAGCATATTGAATTTTAAAATGCATTTCAAATATAAAGTCATCATCTAATATCATATCAGTATCAATATTGACGATACTGGCCTTTAAAAGTATCTGTATCGTATCGAAAACAAAACGAGTTCCATCCCTTATCTACGGTGGCCGAGAGAGCTCAACGCACAGCAAACGAAAAAACATGCACATTAAGAAAGCATCTGCATCTGTTTGACAGAACATGTAAACACAAGTAAAAACAGAAATGCAATGCAAATTGCCTACTACAACACAAACAAATAAGAACGAGCTGCAGACATGCACAGACTACTTTGGAAATGTTTAAGGGAACTGCAACCAGTGACGAACCTGTCTGGGATATGCTTTTTTGTGCATTTTTGAAACATCCTGATCCTTTTATTTCCTTAGGATTTTTTAAACCATTTCTTTAACCACACTAATCTCGTTTAACCATGGTATTTGTACAACAACTTGCAGCACGTTTCTGTTTTTGGTTCTGTTGTGAGGTTGCATTTGCAGCATGTGTTGTCAAATTGACGAAGATGTTTTCTTAATGTGCTGGTGCTTTTTTCTGTTTGCATGTTTTCTTAAGTTGAAGTGCATTGAGCTCTCTCGGCCACCGTAAATATCATCCATCCATCCATTCTCTAAACCACTTGTCTCTTTTCTATTTTTCCTTTCTTTTCTTTTCTTTTCCAAGATCAGGATGAGTTTGTTTCTTCATCAGATTTGTTCTCTCATCAATGGATGCTCTGCAGTGAATGGGTGCCGTCAGAATGAGAGTCTGATAAAAACATCACAATAATCCACAGCACTCCAATCCATCAGTGAACGTCTGGAGAAGACAAAAGCTGTGTGTTTGTACGAAATAAATCCATAAAGACGTTTTTAACATCAAATCATTGCTTCTGGTTAAAATACGAGTCCATAATCCATAATAATAATGCTTCCTGCAATGGAAAAGTGCATCTCCTGTTGTCTCTCACATCAAAATCCAGACACAAAGAGCTGTTATAGAGCCGTTTTGGCCTGTAAAAAGATTTTCAAGAGTTATAAGAGACTTGTATTTGAGTTAAAAATGTCTTGCTGGATGCGTTTCATCTTTTGTCTTCTCCAGATGTTCACTGATGGACTGGAGTGCTGTGGATTATTGTGATGTTTTTATCAGACTCTCATTCTGACGGCACCCATTCACTGCAGAGCATCCATTGATGAGACACTGATGCAATTAAATATTCCTTTGACATGTTTTATATATATATATATCTAGTTGATACTGCCAGAATTTACTTACCTTTTTTCAATTGCTTTTACCTTTGTACTTAGGTAAAAAATTATAATGTTTTATATTTAGAATCAGTAACAATAACTATTAGTACATTAGTTAAATATATATATAAACTTTATTTGATACAATACAATTTGAAACAGAGCTTGATGAGGAATGCAGCGAATGTGCTGATCATATCCTGATTTGTGACACAGGAGAGCGAAAGGGGATTTCTAATGCTATTGTAACAAATGTTTCAATGGCGTCTTAACCGTTCAGAGAGTGAGGTTACAGTCAAAACAAAAGAAATAATAACCCATGACTTGCATCCAGAATACCAAATACCAAAAAAAAGTATCTTTTTGAATATTTCCCACTGGATATATTTACCATGAACGATGGTTCCTTTAAAACAAACAAAACATTCAACATCTAATCAATCAGGTTAGAACAAATGCAGGAATCATTCCCTGCTAGGTCCCTAAATTCAGTTAAGATCTGTGTGCATCTTTGGAAGAGCTGTGTTTAATCACACTGCTGCTGTGCGGTCAGGGAAGGACTTGGCCGCGGTGCAGAGGACACTCATGGCTCTGGGCAGCATCGCTGTTACTAAAGATGACGGCTTCTTCCGTGGAGACCCCAGCTGGTTCTTCAAGTGAGTGCCAACCATCACGGGCTCATGGAGCAAATCTAGATTGAATTACTGTTGATGTGTTAAATATCTGCTGGCAGGAAAGCTCAGGAGAACCGGAGAGACTTCTCTGATGACCAGCTGAAGGAAGGGAAGAATGTCATCGGTCTGCAGATGGGATCCAATAAAGGGGCGACCCAGTCTGGCATGACAGGCTACGGCAGACCTCGACAGATCATGAACCCATGAGCATCCCAGCGGAGTCATGAACACAGACTCCACTCAGTGCTAAAACACCTCTCCACACCCTACTTCTGAAAGATATTCGGTCTAATTAAAATCTTCTGTGTTGAACGGAGTAGAACTGTGTGTTTCATCTGCAACTATCTGCAAATCAACATCGGATCAAAATGATCCGTTTACTCTTATTGTAGTGCATGTTAATGCAAAATAACAAAAGGTTTCAAAACGGTGACTTGCTCTACTTATGCAACGTCTAATCTATTCAGCTGATTTCACAGATCAAGCTTATAATGCACTACCTGTGATACAGAAAGACTCTTAGCAACCAATCAGTTCCTCAAAGTCAGCTTCAGAAATAAATGCTCTCAACATCTTGGGTTTATTTTAAAATCACATCACACTGTAACCCATGCAGAGATCACAGACAGGGTAAAACAGTTTCTCTTTTGTTTTTTATTCAAAACATATCTGAGTTCTTGTTCACAAGAATACCACAGTTCGCTTTAAAGAAAATTAAAGACAGAAAAAGAGACTAGATTGAGTAAAACGTCTGCAGGGGAGCAGACCTCCAGTTTAAACAATCTCTTTCTGTCTTTCAAAATTCAAGTGTCGGAGGTATTTATTTATACTCAGATTTATACTCATAGTGACACATTCAATGCATCCCGATCAAGAAAACACTCACTCAGTCAATCAATCAGTCACACCACACATTCTCTCAATCATACACGCAAATACTGCACTCTCAATCAGGCTCTCGTCTTCTCATCAAAACATCAGCAAATACATCAAAGAAAACTGAATAAGGCAACTTAAAATAGAGCATTAGCTCACATGATCAAAAGAGCAACCTGAACTTTAAATGAAAGGAATGGAGACCGAGAGAGAGCTGGTTTCCCTGAGTGCTACGTGTTGTCATCTGCAGCGATGAGCGGGGCTTTAGACTCATGCTCCGTCTCAGGCTGGATCTCCACCACCTGACTGTCCTCTGGGCTCGTGGACACGGCCTGAAAGCCTCGGTGGCGTCCTGTAGCGCTCATACTGCACCAGCGCCAGTCCCAGTGAGTGAGGGCCACCTCCAGCGTGTAATAGAGCGACCAGAAGAGAGCGAAACAGCCCAGCAGCAGCAGACACTGCAGACCACAACAACACCTTCACCATCCACTCAACAGACCACATCATCAGCACTGAACCAGTCTGAAGTATATTTGTAGAAATAGCCAAAAATACATTGTATGGGTCAAAATTATACATTTTTCTTTCATACCAAAACCAAAAATCATTAGGATATTGAGTTAAGATCATGTTCCATGAAGATAGTTTGTAAACTCAATATTCTCAATATTTAGATTGTTTTGCTCCCTCAGATTCCAGATTTTCTAATAGTTGTATCTCAGACAAATATTGTCCTCCGAACAAACCACACATCAATGGAGAGATCATTTATTCAGCTTCAGATGATGTAGAAATCTCAGTTTTGAAAAAGATAATTGACACTTAAGACTGGTTTTGTGCTCCAGGGTCACATTTGCTCTTCAAGAAACATTCATTATTATTATTATCAATATTTAAAACAGCCTAGTACATTTTTCTAGACTCTTTGAGGAATACAAATTATTTTATTGAGGGGGGGTTATAGAAATGAAGACTTTATTAGCAAGAGTGATGATAAAGACATTTCTAATGTAAAAAAAAAAAAGATTTCTATTATTTCAGAAAAATGCTGTTCTTCTGAACTTTCTATTCATCCAAATTCTGCTCCGCTGTTTTCAACATAATAGTAATAAATGTTTTTTCTGAAGATCATGTGACACTGAAGACTGGAGGAATGATGCTGAAACGCTGAAACTTTGAAATCACAGGAATTAATTACATTTTAAAATATATTCAAACAGAAAACAGTTATTTTAAATAGTAAAACATTTCTAAATGTTACACTTTATGCTGTATTCTAGATCAAATCAATGCAGGCTTGCTGAGCAGAAGAGCCTTCTTTAAAATCTTTTATATATATATTCGGTTACAGTCTGGAGCCCTGTGCTTAGACTAACACGGAAGCGACTGAACGCAGCTGCGGGGACCGAATACACTCGGGAGTCGGTAACTTACTACCAGTTCTACAGAGACGCTGGTATCATCACATATTCACATTTTCAGGTAGTGAAGTGGCAGTACTTGTGGCATCCCTAGTCGCCGTTTTACTGTCTGGTTGGTCCAGTCTGAAATACTGCTAAACAGCGGACATACTGCTAACCACTGATCTATAATATAGAAGCGGCTTCACTGTCTGTTGGCAGTTTAGAACGCGATCCAGTCATATATAGATCAGTGCTGCTAGCCCGTTTTCATTTCTTCTTCGCTGCTCTAAACAGGGGTTGCTTGTGGCAACACAGCACAACTTCCTGTGTTTGCAATGCATTCTGAGCAGCGAAGAAGAACCGTGCAGCGGTTAGGCAAAGCTAGCGGTCATAACTAGGTCTTGTTTAAGAAAATGGTATCGGATCGGTATATGGGTTCATGTAGTCGCCGATGCCAGAATTTGTTGTGGTATCTGTGATATTTCCGATACTAGTATCGGTATCGGAACAACTCTACTAAAAACCAAGGTACGTATTGAACCGTGGACTAACTGTAGTGATGCATCCCTAGTGTAAGCCGTACAGTAGATGTACCTTCAGGCTGCTCGAGGTGAACGGGCTCACGATTTCAGGAGGAATGTCTATACCAGGAGGACAGGGAAGAGCAAAACTGCTGTCTAGATACTGTCCACCCATGGCCTCTTCAACAACCCTGACAATTCAAACAAACATGCAGTAAATTAAAACTAAACAGGCAAACAAGACTCAGTGGCAGGACTGAAGCATCATATAACAGTCAAAGGTTAATGGTTAATGAAATGAGTTTCAGTCGTCTACGGCTCACCTCCATCTCTCTTTCACCTGCTGATGAGACAGAGACGAGCCGTACAGAGTGAGTCTCCAGTGCTTCAGGACGCCCAATGACTCCTCTGAAGACAGAAACACAGATCATGCGTTAGTTGCTTTGTTTTTATCGCCATACCAGCATCTATGCTACTTTTAAAAGCTGGTGACGCATTACACCTCAAATAGCATCTGTCCTTTGCTCATTCCAAATTACTCAAGAGATCGACATGCATCATAACAAATACACACTTTTCTAATGATTCATTAATCATTTTAGCCTAACTGTATTATGTGGCATTCACTCAGAGTGTTTTTACTTTGAAAACCCAAGACGCGAGCAGTAGAATGGGGAAAAATGCAAGGCCTTGAGACGTGTTTTGTTAAAAGTGAAACTTATTTTAACTCGAGCGCCATGTTTTTAGACTGCTGTATCATGCACAAGACACTGCAAATGACAAGACATGAGCACAATGCTCAAACACATGCTATGTAGAAAACCAATGGGAAAGTAGTGCAGTGCAATGGAAAAACGCATTCTGTGTGAACGGCCCATTAGGCTAGAAGTTTCAAAAGGAATATTTCTTCCAAACGGTTACCTTCAAACTATAATGTTTACCTGACAGATTAGTATAGTATTAGATACAGTCTTACTATGGTTGGTGACCTGTAGAGTGTACTGTCCCTCGGCTCTTTCTCCCCAGCATCGCACTGTGGAAAACGTCCAGTCTGTGAATCCAGTCGTATCTCTGCTCAAACAACAAACCTGGTGTTAAAAGTGGCCTGATAGGTTCAGACGGTGTGTGTGTGAGTGAATCAGAAGTGTGTGGACACTCACACATCCAGCGGTCTCCGGGCCCCGATCAGAGAGCTCATTCCACTGGGACAGACGAGCCAGATCTCCACGCTCCCACGCCGAGGATGAGTGATCATCACAGTGACAGACACGTGCTCCAGTGTCTGCATGCCAGACTGCCTCAGATCAGACGCAGAGACTACGAACCAAAGAGATTCAAATATTAATATTCTTGCATAAAGCAAACTCAATTTAAACATGCAACAGCAAAGTCTGAACAGATTTTCATTTCACCATTGGTATGAAGCAATTACAAAGAGCAGAAACAAATCCAATGCATTCACACATGGATCTGAATACTAGTTAACCTACAGGCAAAGTCTAGCATTAAACCGCTTAAATAATCAGGTTTTAGTCAAACATGAAACTTGCACCAAGCCAGACAAATATAAAACAGTCCAATTTATTAGCGCATTCTTTACTTTAAGGAAGTGGCTTGAGTCTGTTGAATGGCGATCTAACGCTATGTTGTCACCTAGTTGTTGAGACGCAATGCTATAAGTAAATAAACAATGTCCCCATCTTTTACTCTCACAATGAGTTTATCATCCTCGTTTGCTACAGCAGTATGATTTTCACGATGCAGAAAACATGGATTGAATCACAGAATCCAATCATAAAAAAGGAATTTACTGTATAACAAGGAATTTCACGGAGTTTGTCATTTTTTTGATGGATAAATGAAAAACAGGTCAGTACACTTAAATCAAATAGCGATATAAACTAGTTTCTGTGAATATTAAACTGCAAAAAAAAACTATTTTAAATATGAATCCTCATGTTCTGCATATTCATTTGAATGAGTTTGGGGGGGGGGGCATGTAAAAAAAAAATCATTATTATTATTATTAAAATGGTTGGTTTGTATGAATTCAAATAATTAGACATAATTACATAATTAGCTTTATGATTATTACATTTTAATTTAACCATTTAAATGGAATCCAGAATATACACATTAAGAATATCGGCCAATATACCTATATCAGACTTTTTTTCAATCCCTTATATCGGTATCGGCCTCCCAAAACTATATATATATTAAAAGTTCAGGAGAGAGTATTTCCAAAATAAAATAAAAAAAACTTTACCTACGACTTTTGGGGCCTCAAACTAAAGTTAAGTTTAGGTATTGGGCAGGATTAAGGATGTAGAATATGGTCAATGTGTGCTTTATAAGTACTACTAAATAGCTAATGTGTTAATAATAGGCATGTTAATAAGCAGCTAGTTAATAGTGATATTTGGCCCTTAAACTGTTACACACACACAAGCTCTGCACCAAAATAATCGTCTTAACCCGATAATCGTCTTGTGCGTTGTTGGGGACGTTTTCGTCCACTAGGGGGTAAAGTTGAGTCTTATTTTGGCCACAACTTTCTCTGTGTTTGAGCTAATGGAATGATTTTTGGTGACAAATCTTATTTTGACCCATATTTTGGGAAAATGCTTTGAAATTTTTCAAAAACTCAATGGTACACTGTGGGCAAATTCACTACCCTTTCGGGATGATCGTGGATGAAAACATCCACTCAATTAAACTGCTGTAAAAATGTATCAGATAAATATTTTTTTCAATTTTTTTTTTGCATAAATCTATTAATCAACCTCAGTCCTGGTCAAAACTACCAAATTTTTAAAAAAAATTCCAAGATTTTAACTTTTTAATTACCAAGTTCATAAATGATGTCACTGATTTGGGGAAAAAACACACAAAATTACATATTTTCAATATAAAAAGTGATTGTGGACTTTTTACCTTTTATCACAGTCTTGGGCATGTCAAAGATTAGTAACAAGATTGGCGTTGATGCATTGTTAGTTTTTGTGCACGATTAGATTTAAATTTTTTCTCCCTAATTTGTTGTTGGTGGCTGTTTTTGCCCCATTGACTTCCATTATAATGACATTTTTTGATTGCAAAGCCATGACACCATATAATCATGCATTCTTGATTGTTTGTGGTTTTCACTTTTGGGAAAGGGTAAAAAAATATATTTTTACAGTTGATCACTAGGTGGGACCATTAACCCTTTAAACAGGCCTGTGCAAAAAAAGGCTTGGTTTCTGGCTTGTATATGGAGTTATATGGAGTATAACAGCAAATTATAGTGTTTGTGTGTGTGTGAGATTCTTGATTGTTGGTGGTTTTCCCTGTTGGGAAGAGGTAACATTTGTTATTTTTACAGTTGATCACTAGGTGGGACCATTAACCCTTAGATAGGCCTGTGCAAAAAAAGGCATAGTTTCTGGCTTGTATGGAGTTATATGGAGTATAATAGCAAATTATAGTGTGTGTGTGTGTGTGTGTGATAGAGAGAGAGAGAGAAAGAGAGGGTGAGAGAGAGACCTTTGTGCACTTACCTTGATGTACAGTATCTGAAAAAATCAAAATATGCACCTCATGCTCTCAGAACTACATGGAGTAAACAATAAAAAAAGAAGTGTGTTTATGCACCTGCTTCCTTTTGATGGTGAAAAGTACAGATGGCCTATAAGTGAAATGCTCCTCTTTTCTTGATGGTAAAGCCAGTTTAAAACGTTAAAATCCTGTAAAAAAATCTACTTCGAATCAAATTTATGAACATAATGTATTATGAACCAAAATGCAATACCAACTTCAAATAACCTGCAGCTCGCTGGAGGGGTCACGCTACATAATCATTTAAAACTTTGGTACAAGTCAAGCCCTTTCTCGTGTTGCTTGCTGCTCTTCTCACCATTAAATATCCAGCACGATGGCATGCAAGTGTTTAAATCCACGTACTTTGCTTTTGTTTAGTCTATTCGCTTGTTAAGTCTGACGTCACGTAGCAGCGCTTCCGTGTCCAAACGCTCTATCAGTTACCACGAGAAAACAACAAAAGGTGCTAATATAAACTCACAATGTGATAGAATACTAGCGAAAAAGTTATAATATTAACCTTTAACTCCATACCGAAGTACCAGATAGCCAGACAATGAAAATATAAATATAAAAAAAATATATAAAAATTATTTGTGTTTGGGACGCTGTGAGCACGGAGACTGTAGTGTATATCGTAAGTTTGAAAGCGTTCAACTTAAATTATCAATATGAATAAACCGTGCTCATAAACGGCTGCTGAGGTCATATTCTCAAGTGAAGCGAGTTGAGGCCTGGACCCGGAAACAGCGCTTCTTACGTCATCACTTAACAACCGAATACTTTCACCACCATTAAAAGGCAGCAGGTGCATAAATACACTTTTGTTTACTCCATGTAGTTCTAAGAGCTGAGGTGTACATTGTGATTTTCTGAAATACATTAAGGTAAGTGTGCAAAGGTCTCTCTCACACACACTCGCTCTCTCTTTCTCACACACACACACACACACACACACATAGACACTCAATATAATATGCTGTTATACTCCATATAGCTTCATATACAAGTCGGAAACTAAGCTTTTTTTGCACAGGCCTATCTAAAGGGTTAATGGTCCCACCTAGTGATCAACTGTAAAAAATAACAAATGTTACCTCTTCCCAAAAGGGAAAACCACAAACAATCAAGAATGCATGATTACATGGTGTCATGGCTTTGCAATCAAAAAATGTCGTAATAATGGAAGTCAATGGGGCAAAAACAGCCACCAACAACAAATTAGGGAGAAAAAAATTAAATCTAATGTTGCACAAAAACTAAAAATGCATCAAAGCCAATGTTGCTACTAATCTTTGACATGCCCAAGACTGTTATAAAAAGTAAAAAAAAAATCCAGCCACAATTACTTTTATATTGAAAATAAGTCATTTTGTGTGTTTTTTTCCCCCAAATCAGTGACATCATTTATGAACTTGGCAATTAAAGAGTTAAAATCTTGGATTTTTTTAAAACATTTGGTAGTTTTGATCAGGACTGAGGTTGATTAACAGATTTATGCAGAAAAAAAAATTGGAAAAAAATATGAATCTGATACCTTTTTACAGCAGTTTAATTGAGTGGATGTTTTCATCCCGAACAACTCGAAAGGGTAGTGAATTTGAACAATCCACAAGGGTGAAGTCAGTGTGATTTCAATGATCATGTTTCTAATAATTCTCAATGGCCCCTTCCTGTTAACCATTTTATACTTCATGGCCGTAATTAACATTTTAGTAACTCAGAAATCACTTTTATTTCTATACAGAGCAACAATGTAAAATGTGAGCTTGATATGTTCCAGCTGACAGAGTTATGCTGCTGCTAATAACACGACTCAGTAACGGCGTGACTTAAGGACTGCTGAAAGAGAAGAGAGTCTTGGAGGAATCCTGAACATTAGACTGAACTCCATGGCATTTCCTCAGAGAGGTTTGCTAATACGAGCTCAAGCGCTCTAACCATATAGGGATATAATGACCGGTTCAACTGGGTAAGCAATTACATAAAGGTATAAACAACAAAGAAAATACTAAAGCTTCATTATCTGTCAGATACAAACACTGTCAGTCGATGACTTTAAGGAGTTGTGCGCAGACATCACTTCTCTGATGACGCAATCACAACAGTCATCAATCCATTCACCACAGACCCATTCACCGAGCACAAGGGGTTGCATATTAACCTACTTAAATGAAGAATACTTCCTGAGGGGACATTTCATTTCTGTTACACTATTAAAACTATTTTCCCCCGATATCGTTTGATCGGTTTAGATGCCATATTGTGTTTAACACGAATGAACGAGGCTGTGAGGGACACACTCACTGTATAAATGTCCTAGATCGATTGGTTTTAACAGTTTTTCTTTTGTAAAGATGTTTGGCTGAATAAGCAATGTGTTGTTAAAAAACAGTGTGATCCATATAAAGCACTGTACTGCAGTCCCTCACACCTGTCAGAAATTAAATATGGAGCTACACTGTCTAACATCTATTAGAAAATGTATCGATGTTTCATTACTGCCTTCTCACTTTCACTGCCTTTGTTTGTAGATACAAGTTACATTTTAAGTTGTTAAACTTTATAGCCATTTTATTTAGACTTTGTTAATTCGTCAGTATGTATGAGTCTGCATTTTAATTAAATGCATTAAATTGAACTTTTCCCATTTCACCCATACATTTAGATTGTAAGGACAAAACAATACCTTGTTTATTTTCTGAATGTTTGATATAATATCATCTGTAAATGTAGATTTGATCCAAATTTGCTACATTACATAAAAAAGTGCTGGTTTGTCATTTTAACAGTGAATTAAACTAAGAAAAGCTGTTCGTTTTTCCCTAATCATAAGAGAATCTGTTTATTGCATGCGTATAAAACATAAATACAGACTGCAGGTCTGCTCGATCAGCTGTGCACATGTTGCTTTAGGAGTCCTGTCTGTCTGATGATGCTCACTTCTTTATAGCTATTAATAGACACATATCTTCAACAGGCAGCTGCTGCCCAAACTCTGTCAGAGAAGATTCGGTTCACAAGACTGAACAACTGTCAAAGAGAGCAAGAAATGCTCCAGTCGGGCCGACTGACTGAAGACAGAGACGAAGGAGAACCGTGAGAAAGAGGTGCGCTCAATGGAGAAGGGAAGCAACACTTGACTTACTCGGTATACTTGAACACATAAACACAGACAAACATGTCCTAAAAAGGGCAGGCAACTGCTGTGTGAGGCACATGAACAGCACACAGCTGTCACAACAGCCCTTTTCATGGTTTGCTCGGAAATACATATTAGATCAGAAAACAGTCAATCATAATAACAGTATTAACTAAGTGTTTTCCCCAACTCAATTATGTAAACTCATAATTTGCTGCTTGGTAATGGTCATAAGGTAGTTGTTAAGTTTAGGTATTAGGTGGATTAAAAGATCAAAAATATGCTCATGCAGGAAAAGACATTAATATGTGTTTATAAGTACTAATAAACCGCCAATGTGATAGTAATGTGCATGCTAATGAGCAACTAGTTAATAGTGAGAACTGGTTCTTAAAAAAAGTGTCACCAATAATTACATTTCAGTATCATACCCCAAATCAATGTCTTACCATTCCAGGTGTGCGTGAGATTTTGGGGACTCTCTGGGATGTCCTCGTTGGCCTTTAAAACCGGGCTCTGGTAGGACACCAAGAAGGGGACGGACTCCCAGACCTGCCAGAGACACACATACAGACTCTCAGCTGCTTAATGAAGCCTGTGTCTCTCTGGAAGCAGCACTGCTGTGATAGATCTACCTTGGCAGCATTAACCAGCCTCCAGGCGTTCAGCAAACCGAAGCCGTACTTGTGACTGTGGTGGAAACCAGCTCCATTGATTCCCCAGTCGGCCTGAGCATCAGCGTCATGCTGGAGACACAAACACACCTCCACGTTAAACCAGTAGCATTAGTAAAACATCAACTCTACAGTAACTTCACACTTATCACCAGTACTGTTCTTAGTGATAAGATGCCATTCAACAAATATTTCAAATACGGTCAATGCAAAAATGTACTTACTGTATCTTTACACAATATAACATTGTGACTATTTGAGAAGGGGGAAAAACTAGAGTTTGATGTTGAGTGGATTTTAGTACATATTTTTCTACTATTAAAAAAAATAATCTAGGACGACCTCTAGGAAAAACAGCTAAGATGTATTCATATGCAAACTGTTTTGCGTAGCTTGTCAGTGATCTAGGGCTCTGTGTAGTAAATGCTGCTCCATCTGAAAGCACATGATGGAGATTTACTGACAAGATGCGCATCACAATCACATGCAAGTTATCGTGCAGCCCTATAATATAGCAGCTTCAACGGTGTTTACTAAAATGCTAAAAATTCTTTAAAGAATCATGTAATTTATTCAATAAATGTAATAAATTAGTAGCTTATTTGATTGCCCTGAATTATTATATACTTTATTATAATAAGACCTCAGATAAATCATATATTGATGTAGTCACGCTGAATCAATAATAAGAGGTGAATCTTGGGTTTACTCAGATACCGCTACAGGGACGTCTGCACGAGAGCGCCCTCTAGAGGGAGATTTACTGCTCTTCACTCACAGATGCACATGACTATAGCAGCTTTTGCCTAATATCGTTTATGATATCATTGTGATTTATCCAGCAGTATCCCATACGGACAGTTTATTTAAAGTGAATTGATCCCATTGAAAGAGAGAGGGCTGTGTAACCTGTGTTGCGGTGTAGGCGATGATGTGCTGGACGTCCCTCCAGCTCAGACAGGGCCGCACCTGCAGCATGAGCGCCACCATCCCAGCAGCCAGAGGAGCAGCCGCTGAGGTCCCTGTGTGTCCGTCTGTGCAGCCAGTGCCGCTCTGCAGAGACCAGTCGGACGTCACCTGACACAAACACATCACAACACGTCGAGATCCACCGCAATCATCTACTGCTCTTAAACTCCACCCACGCTCATCTGCAAACACTTCTGCATTGGATCTCAACATCCAATCAAAAACCAGAATATTTAACGGCAGTTGCAGTAATGCAGTGGCTTTACCAGTTGCTGATTGGATCTTTTATTAAGGAGGCGGGGCTTATTCTGCAATATTGCATATTGAGTGAACCGTCTTGGTTTGGTTACAGTCTTTAACTACTGCTGTCTGAACTAGGTGTTTGTGATAGAAATATATAGTCTGCGATAATAACGTAATGTTTTTTTAACGATGTCCGATTAGACATTATCAAGTGTAATTGCAAAAACCATTCAAAACAGCCCTGCAGAGTGCACACAGACATTACATGAAGTCTAGACTAGTGCGTGAGTGCATTTACACTGTTCTTTCACTGCATGATTCAGCCTATTAAAATGCATTTAGAATGATTATAAATTTTTAAAAAAATGCATGCATTTGTATCATTTCATATAGTAAATCAATTTCATATGAAGAGATCAGTTTTTTTCTACAAAAATTACCATGATTACAAATATGTAATATTATTTATAACAGCTCACTAAACAATAAGTTAAGAGACTTAAGTTTTAGACATCATATTGTCTGTTTTCTCTCTATTTCGACAACAAAACAGTGCTGTTTGTGTGTCTGAGCAACATCACAATGTTTCGTTCCTGAATGAACCAATCTTTTAAATGATTCGGTTCACTCGCAGTGACTCACTTATTAACAGTGACTTGCTGCCACCTACTGGCAGTTTTCATTTCACATTTAAAGTCTATTTTAATTATTAAAATCATTTTAATATCAATATTCAATGTTTTATGTTTAATATATCAAAACATTATTCATGCATTTGTAACTGCAGGTTAAATGCATGCATGTCCTTCATTAAACAGCGTGTGAATGCATCTAGATGCCAGCTTCTGTGTTTCCTCTGCATTGCAAATTTTGTTGATACTGATTTATTTTGCTTAATAGCCCGAATGTCTGATTATAATTGACTGATTACATATAAGAATTTGACTCAAAAGATAATGCACTTTCAGAAAAAATGGCTTTATAAAGGTAAAAATGCCCATAAAAGGTAAACATCTATTTAAACACATTGGAAAAGATGAATTTCTATCTGTGTGAACTGACCAGCACACAAAAGATCCTAACGCTGGGACTAATCCTAACCCAGTCCACAGTATACTCCTTAAGATATCAGCAGAATAACACAAATCCTGTCTAATTATCGCTGTAGATATAATCTCTGAAAATACTGAGATCTAATGACATCGAGAGGCTACTGATACTCACAATGCTGCGCAGCAGTCTGCTCCCGCTGCTGAACGTGACGGCCAGCATAGACGCACACTCTTCTGCATAAAACGGCCTCTTGCCATTCTCATCAACCGCTCCTGCAATTACACATCATCATTCACCGCCTTAAAGAGCCTTCGTTTTCTTAAAGTGACAGTTCACCCAAAAATGAACACTTGCTGTTCATTTACTCATCCTCAGTCCTTCAGAGATGTAGGTGACTTTTCTAAAGTAGAACAGTAAAGACGTCGAGGAACACAAAATTAAAACACGCGCCACCTGATGATATACTAAAGTCTTATGAAGCAAAACAATCAGTCTGTGCAAGAAACTGATCATTATTTACTCAATTATAAACCTATTCTTTTCTGCAAACTGGTTCTTTCGGACAGTTTGTTTCAACTGGTTCAAATAACTGATGAATCAATTTATGTAATCATAACATACACACAATTATCTTATTAAAGCACCCAATAATCATGGATGTTTAACATGTCTGAAGCATATAAAGTGGATGAACTAGTCTTCACCAACTCACCGTTTTACACGAACCGTGAGAAACCATAAAACAGTCATTTGGCCCTTTCATTCAAAGTACAATTTGGTGAAGTGATTCATCTAATTCACCAGAAAGAGCCGGTTTTGTTCGC
Source organism: Carassius carassius (assembly GCF_963082965.1). Taxonomy (NCBI): domain Eukaryota; kingdom Metazoa; phylum Chordata; class Actinopteri; order Cypriniformes; family Cyprinidae; genus Carassius; species Carassius carassius. The sequence goes on along the minus strand of NC_081782.1, from coordinate 29,808,919 downwards.
AAAGCAGACGAATCTCCGTACCATTTACCTGAGGCTCTGGATTACAGGTAATGATGTTATGAATAATGTTCAGTTTCTTGCAGGGAACAATCATTTCAAGCCTCTCAAGCCTGAGAGTGAGTAAATTAACAGCACATATTCATTTTCAGGTGAGCTATCCCTTTTCATGCTCTAAAACAAATATAGAAATACAGATATTAGAGAAAAGAAACATAATTCCGGGCTGAAATCTGAATCAGGCAAGCTCCTGACTACGATTTGACACCCGTATCATTACCAATGGTGACGGTGTAGATGGAGTTAGCATAGCCGTCATAGTTGCAGTTATCTTCATACTGTCCTCCATTACCACTGGCCACGACGAAGATGCTGCCGAAACCTCTCCTGCCTGCGATGACGCCATGCTGCAGAGCCGCCTGCAGACAGACAGAGACAGGCTAGAGCAAAACCTGCATCAATTACTCAAAACCACTGTTTGATGAACTCTGGTAATGGCAGGAAACACATGTTGTTGTAAATGCACCTGTTTGATTTTATGCAAGCGTATCGTCTTGGTAAAAGTACAGAGAACTAATTACATTGCTGAGGTGCAGCCAGTCTTATGCTGAAGGATGCATGTCTTTTGATTCTCATAATTAAATGCATGAATGAAATGTAAATGAGAAGCTCCAGACAGCCTGACCTTGCCTAAGGGATGCGGTCCATCAACTGTACGGCCGTCATCATCCGGACCCCAGCTGCAGCACAACATATACACGTCATACACTTCAATCCATTCTAAACTGGACAAGTTACCATGGTTTAATGGATTATAAACAAGCAGTTCATGCATTATCTAACACGAACAATATATAGTATATACTTATACTCTTATAGTATGTGTTTTTCAGTGAGCGTGCACAAAGAGCACCTGCAGCTGTAGATGTCATTAACCTGGTAATGCTTATTGAAAGCAACAGCCTCCATGCTGTCTGTGAGGGGTCCGTCCAAAACTCTGATGCCTACCAGGACATGCACAAACACACAAATAATGCCCGGTGGAGACAATATTACCAGTGTTACATTTGACCAATGTAAAACACTGCAATGAATACTGCAATCTGTTGTTTCACAATTTCAACAATGTTTTGTGCTTTGCATGTGAGAGAGCGCCAAGACAGACGTTTCAACAGCCATTTAATGTCTAATTTTTTGAGACAAGCATTTTGGGTTTTCATGAGCTGTATGCCAAAATCATCAGTATTAAAACAATAAAAGACCTGAAATATTTCAGTCGGTGTGCAATGAATCTAAAATATACGAAAGTTTAATTTTTATCATTACATTATGGAAAATAATGAACTTTATCACAATATGCTATATTTTTTAGAAGGACCTGTACATGCATTACATATATGACATTATTTTATTAATGCATTTAACATTTTGAATTTACTTGGATACAGTGGGTGTTTATTAGAGCTGTCAAACGATTAATTGCATAAAAAATAAAAGTTTGTGTTTACAATATATATGTACTGTGTATATTTATTAGGTATATATATATATATATATAAAAACACAAACACATGCATGTACATATTTCAGAAAAATAGGTGATGTTAACACCAATAATATAAATTATGTGCATATAATTATAGACATGTAAATATTTTCGAAATATATAGTGAATGTGTGTGTTTTTATATATACATAATAAATATACACAGACATATTATGCAAACAAAAACTTTTATTTATTTTATTTTATTAATCGTTTGGCAGCACTATGTATTATGCATTTCAGAGCATATATTTTCATTGAATACTGGGCTGAATTCACCAATATATCAATTATACTAGCTATATCCCTCTGCAATGCAAGTGTAAATTGATGACAATATTAACATTACATTTTTGCCTTTAGAAAGCACTTCTCTTCAAAGATGATTCCTCTGGAATGGGATTAATTAGGGCTGGGCAATGAATTCATAGGTTCGTTCACTGATCATGGCTCCTCTCTAATAATTCAAGTATAATGCCTGCTGTTTATTTATTCAGTGTTTTTTTGTTGTTGTTTATAATGGTTTATTTGGAATTGCTGGAGTTAAAAAGAAGGGATTTTACTGATTAGAAGCGATTTAACATGTTAAAGCTTTTGTATGACGAATATAATGCATCAGAAAACCAGATGTTGTGTGATAAACCGTGCGAGCTGACCTGCGACTCTGGCTCTGTAAGCGACTCCGACGGCGCAGAAGCTGTTGTTGGAGGCGGCGGCGATCTCTCCGGCGCAGCGCGTGCCGTGATGGTTATCACTGTGACCGTCAGGGTGAGGCATGGGGTCAGGGTCGTTCGAGTTCAGGTCATAACTACCCTCAGGACTCTAGAAAACACCAATCCTGTGATAAACCTCCACCAATTTCACAGGCCGATTACTGCAGAAAGCCCTTTGTCTGTGTAAGTAAACACTGCATTTAAAGTGATGATGTGGTGACACTCTGTGAATCTGCATCCTAAGCACCTGACTGAACTGATGTTCAGACCTGGAGGAACAGAAGCTCATGAGGTGTACTGAAGCAGTCAGGGGTGATTGACTCACGTAGTTGGGCTGAAGATCTGCCAGTGTGTGCTGAACGCCGTCGTCCACCACGACCACAGTGACCCCCGCACCGGTGATGTTCCTCTCCCACACACCCGTCACATTCACATCCATCCCTCGCTTCACATCGTTGTGCTGCAAATGTGGAGATGGGAGATCTAGCTTCGAGCCAACTGTCATGCACTTTTACTTATTCTTTCCCAGATGTACATTATTATTATTATCATAAACAGTGATAATCAAATGAAGGCATAAAACTATTACATTTTTACATTTCTTAAACTTTTAAAATGTAAATCAAACAAATGAAAATTAAATAATTCTTTATTATTATTGTTGTTGTTTTTAAGCATAGATTTCTGATTGGTGTTCATGTTTCTAATCAGCAGTCATATGATGTGTGTGTTAATTATGATCACCTGTGCTTATAAAAAGTTCATTATAATCTCAATCAACAAGAGTATAGTGGATGATGAAGACCTAACTGGTTGAAACACTGCTCTTTTTTCATTAATTAATTAATGTATATCTATATATTTTTTTTTTTTTTGGAAAACTAAATGTTTTTGAAGCTATAATGGTCAGTGTGTGGACGTTATTTATTGTGTATCAATATCATTTGTATATTTTTGTTTCTTTGAACCCAATTTCGGGTCTTCTGGATGTGCACACATTTCTGGAAACTTTCCAAACATTTTTTTAACTTTTGGAAGGTTTCTAGAAATCGTCCCCTTGGAATTATACGGTTCTATCTGACATTTTTGTCAAAATTGAGTTATTCCCATATTGTTATTCTGTGACAACTTATTTACATTATGTGATAGATTTCTTTATGTTGTATACATTATGGGATTTTTATTTAAAAAAACAATAAGGTTCTATCTACACAGTCGAATGGAATGCAAAAACTTTGAAGTTCAATATCTCAAAACTACTCGGAATGCAGATAGAACCTAGGGGACGAAATGTTGTGCTCCTTTGCATCTTTATGATTGATTGTATGCAGTCCTCCTATTTAATTACTGAATCAAAAATGTACATTTTTCTCGTAGTCTGTGATTCTGTCCACTTTTCCACATCAAGGAAATCTATTTTCTAGCTCATGCCACAGGATGCTCACCAGGTGCCACTGACTGGCGTATCTGGGGTCATTGAAGGTCAGGCTCCTCTTGGAGCGTCTGAGGATGTGTTCCTGTGAGTGCCAGAGCACATGAGGGTTTCGGTCCAGAGCTGACTCTGTGGAGTGCACGTCTGTGCTGTCCTCCGGTCGCTGGCAGAGCAGGTAGTGTCCCTCCAGCTGCCCGATCTGCCCGTGGCTCTCCAGACCCAGCTCCTCCGCCACGCTGTGTGCCAGACGCTCCAGAGACAGCCCCGCCGTCACCGCGTCCAGACGCACCGCCCAGGACCGGCCCGGCCCGCAGGACGAGGACGAGGAGCGGCTGAGCACCGCTGAGACCCAGAGCAGCAGCAGATGAAGGAGACACATCATGACACAGCAGCACAGCGCTCGCTCCACATCAGATCAGCTGCAGGGAAACATTCATTAACTGAGACAGACAGAGATCAGCATCCACACTCCAATGCCATTATATTATTCTTCCTCTTGAGAGAGAAATTCAAACAATTTTCAATGGCTTACAAGCATTTCACACAACTCTTTCCAGCACTTTAGAGCTCCTAAATGATCCAAGTTGAATGATATTTTCAACGGGATGAACAAAATATACTGCGGTGAACAAACACTTGTGTAAAATAAAAATAAAAACACATGAAAACATCATTATAACCTGTAGATGGTAGCAGAGGAGCACTCATCATTCATTTATACTTTCTCCTTTATACGATGAAATTATAAAATAACAATTACAATACCATTATAAAATATCAAATCATCAAGAAATCAGACTATGTCTGAGATTCGCTCTTTGTTGTGTATGAATTAAAAAATTTCACAAAGTGCTTTGAAAAAAAAAACTTTTCTTCAATTTAGGACTAAATCACATAATCACTGAAGGTCTTGGTCAGTTTGATATAAGAAGAGTGGTACATTTAATAAGTGTACAATATTTATCTTTTCTACATAAAGATTTTGCATACTACTGTTAAAATATATTTTGTAAGCTTCCCAACTCAAGCTTTACCGTCAAATGTGTATAAACATGAAATAAACCAAAAAAATGAACATGTAATATTAGTGCACTTACTATATGATTTATTTCCATATCATATCAATCTATATATATATATATATATATATATATATATATATATATATATGTCAAATGTGTCTGAAATGAAAAGAATAATCTCTGTGAGTGAAGTCTGTTTATTATCAAACCGGAAGAGGTCGAAACACGCCGCTCCGTTTATTAAAACACGTTACAATACATACAGCAGATGACTAAACCAAGTGTTGACTAATTAATAATACCTACTAAATACACAATAATGAAACATAATACAATTATGAATCAAATACACCTGAGCTAAGCACTGAAGAAAGTGAAACTGGCAGGTTAGAAATAAATAATCATCTCACCTTCTGGCAACGATGATGTATTTCACTATCATTTGTCTGTTTTATTCCCGAACTGTTCAGAGTCATTATTATTTTATTCCCTAACTGTTTAAAGTCATTATTGATCGCTCTGGACTCGGTCCGCGACATCACTCTAGAAGAGAACTCAGACTGACGCGATAAACATCCGCGATCGTCATCCTCTGCGTCATATCCGGTGTGAGCCAACGCGTCACGAGAAAAAAAAATTCTTCTTCTATTTTTATGATGATCGAATTGTTTAATTTCAGTCGTATCTAACATTTAAATAGAAATCTCTCACATTAATCTGATAAATCATTAAATTCAATCAATTATCAAGTCCAACATTATTACGGTCTACTCCATTGTGATTGGACCACAACTAGAGTACGCTGAGAAAAATAACACATATCACGTGACCGCGTCGCCTAAAACAGATCAAGTGGTATTGTTATTAATCTAATAGCTGGAAAGTGTTATTTAGTTTGTTTGTTTGTTTGTTCCTTCATTGTGTTCGTGTTCCTGGCTTAAAAATGTTTGAAAATCGAGGTTTTAAATAAAAATGTGCATCATCATTAGTTTGTTTCTGTCCTTTCAATTGCATCTGTAGCATAAGGAGAATCAACTGAAGTTTATGTTTTCAGTTAATCAACTGAAGAAATAATAGAGCTATAGGAGTTTAATTAAGGGGAGAGAGGTTTTCGCTCTCAATTTCACAGAAAGATGTGGGTTTGGGGCCAGTAATGGATCTACTTGAACTAAACTACCTCAAATTCAAATTCAGACATATGTAGCGGTGCTTCATCAGTGTCTGTCTCAGCATGAAGCTTTATTTATTTTCTACAGCTTTTCAAGGCTTGGGAAACATTGCTGGTTTTCTGGGACACTTGGGAACACTGGCATCTTTCTCCGAGTATTTATAGACCTCACTGCTCTTGCTGCCAGGACAAACTTGACTGAAAATGTTCAGCCGCTGCCGACAGATAGCTGTACACTGGAGATAACTCACATGCATCAGCTTTTATTCAAGTAGATAAACACACAAACACTTATGATGCATTAGTATTCATGTTTTATTTTCATCATGAGGTTGTAAACAGATAAAGATTGCAGTAAGGCTGTATGTTTAACAGCTGGTTTTCTTCAGTAATTCCTCACAGTGGTTGTCTCCTCTTCAGCTGAGCTCACAGATAGAGATGGAGGATCCCACTCCAGACCAGAAGCGGAAGCTGGGGAGGAGCGGTCTGTCGAAGTGCGTGTGAACGCTGCATATCTCTTGGGCCTGATTGTGCGAGACTCTGTAAAAGGCCAGCACGCCGGTCTGCTGGTCCAGATAGACCCCGATGCGTTTGGCTTTGGGAGCGGACAGCGCGGTCTCTTTGCCATCATGCCACATAGAGAAGGCCTTGCCGGACCAGTACAGGCTCCAGGACTGTGTGTTGTGACCCAGCCTGGCGCTGTCGTCCGACGCGGAGCGATCCATGTCCTTATAGGCCACGCCAACCGTCACCTGCAGAGAGAAAACCAATGTCAGGAGACCAGCGGAATAATCCAGTAGCTAGAAGTGAAATATCATGACTTTAGATAAAGCTTGAGCTTAATAAACTAATTTTCAGCTGAATGAAAACTGCCTTTAGCTGATGCAAGAGAGGCCTTTTATTTCAGCAGTATTTTATCTGACTTCAATTATGTTTTCTAAGATAATTATTTTAGTTAATAAATAAGTGAAAATACAATCGTTTGTGTATTGGCTGTTTAATAGTCTTCTCTGTTTACAGTGTGTGCATAATTATTAGCTAAGTTGATATTCTGATCATATTTTATTTAATCATATCCAGACTACATCAATATTAAGAACTGTTATTAATTATAGGTGAATCATAATTTATAACTAAGGCTGCAAGTGTAAAGCGAATTGTATACAGTTGTGCATAATTAATAAGCATCTTTTCTCTCACAGGTAGAATAAGCCAAAAATCAGTGAAAAAATAAAAACGTATTGAATGCCGCTGAAATGGGTGCAATACTGTAGAAACAGCTAAATTAAGGTATAGTAGAAATGTTCAAGGGGTCAGAAAAAAGAAATTAACTGCGAAAGACTTTAAGAATTAAGGTGAAAAAGCCAGCAAGAGGCCTTTAGTCTTCAAAGAGTCATCTCTACATCTTAGATGGTCTGAGGATGAGTAAATGAACACAACACTTTCATTTTTGTGTGAACTATACTTTAAAGATTATGAATTTATACTATGCAAATAAATAAATAAATAAGTGCATATTGGCCTTTACTCTCTCATGACTAATTTTGTGACAACAGCTTCTATGCACCTTGTGTGTAAAAGCTAAACATTAATCTTACATTGCAAATCATCCAGTGTATTTGAGTAGTTTGTGAATTAGTGCTGTCAAACGAATAAATGCATCCAAAATAAAAGGTTCTTTTTACATAATATATTGGTGTGCATTGCGAATATTACATTACATGCACACACACATACAGCATATATTTAGAAAATATTTACATGTATATATTTAAATATATTTAATAAATAAATGTAACATTTTCTTAATTATATACATGCATGTGTGTTTATATACGTAATCGATGTCACAGCACACACACGAACTCTTTCTCTCGGCTGTGATGAGAGATGACTGCGCTCACCCTCTGTCCCGTCCACTCCAGCTCCCAGTAATACGGGCTCCCGGCCAGCGGTTCCACACACATCACCTGCCTCCAGAACAGGAACCGCTCCGGGTGATCCGGATAATTCTGCTTCTCTGCGCACAGAGTCGCCTTGCGATATCCATCAGACAGACGGATGTGACGGAAAGCACTGTTGTGATCCAGTGTGGGCTCGATGCGGACTGAAAGAGAATACACACAGTTACATACATATTATACATATATATATAAATGCCCAGCAAATTTAATGAAGTAGAAAAATCACACAATCTCACATTTGAGCATTTCCTCTCTGGTTTTAGGAGCTGGATTTGACACACAAAAGGATGCTGATGCCTCCGCTGTAGAGACACAATAAAGAGGTTTAAACTGTATTTGTGACCTAAACACAGTCATCAGTGTCACAGATGTATATTTGTAGAAATAGACAACAATACATTGTATGAGTCACAATTATACATTTCTCTTTTATGCCACAAATCATTAGGATATTATGTAAAGATCATGTTCATGTTCCATGAAGATATTTAGTAAATCTCCTACTGTAAACATATCAAAAATGCATTATCATTATTATTATTATAATATGCATTGCTAAGAACTTCATCTGAAAACTTTAAAGATGATTTTCTCAATATTTAGATTTCTTTGCTCCCTCAGATTCCAGATTTTCTAATAGTTGTATCTCAGACAAATATTGTCCTCCGAACAAACCACACATCAATGGAGAGATGATTTATTCAGCTTTCAGATGATGTAGAAATATCAATTTTTAAAAAATGCACCAAATGCACTTATGATATAACTTAACATAATGGGTCAATCTCATGAAAACATGTTTTAAGTCACATTTCACCCATCCAAAAGCTGTATGTAGTGCACGTATATTTCAGGAGGATGGGATGAAGTGAAGTGGAGATGGTTTACCTGCACTGGCAGAGGGACACGCTGCTTTCTTGTGATGTTCTTGAGTTGCAGTACAAAAAGCTGGGTCTTTGGCTTTAGCATCTGGTTTCACAGACTCCGACTTCACTTCTGTAACTGAGAGGAAAAGAGTTGACAATCAAGCGGGACAAATTCCTTGTACACTAACAGTACTGCAATGATAAACTCTGGTCTTACCTGTGTTTAGTGAGGGCAGCTGTGGACTGATGGAGACCAGACCTCCGTCACACGACTGACCAGATGAATGCACTTGAGCTGCTGACTCATTGACTGCAGCAAGACACCAGACTTCTGTCAAAAGGCTTCTTTACAGCACTAATACACTGGATTATTATTTATAAAAGTCAAATTTACAACCACATTTCTCTGAAACTTGACTGTGATGTCAAAATAAAGCAGCACGTTTCTTTGCACTGCACTGTAGTGACTTTAGAAACTAAATACTTATGTGCGTCACATAATAAATAAACATCTGTTATGTTGCTCGATGACCAAAAACAGCATAAAGATAGTATAATGACATATTCAGCAGAAGATATATTTAGTCTAATTATTAATAAAATCAATGTATTTACTCATTGCAATTTATAGTAACACCTCACTTAAAAGTCTTTACGTATGATCCATTGCATAAAAAATTATGTACACTGTAATGCATTCATGTTTTCATAAGCTAAAATGCATAATAACATTTAAAGGTTTAATTATCATGTGTTTTAATGAATTATACTTTGTAAAGGTGTAACAGCGAAGTATTATTGGTTACGATTATTCATGAGATTTGAACAACTTTAAAGATGATTTTCTCAATATTTAGATTTCTTTGCTCCCTCAGATTCCAGATTTTCTAATAGTTGTATCTCAGACAAATATTGTCCTCCGAACAAACCACACATCAATGGAGAGATGATTTATTCAGCTTTCAGATGATGCATAAATGTACGTTTCCATAAATTGACGGTTATGACTGCCCTTGTGCTCCAGGGTCAGATATGATGAGATAAATCACTGTTATATGACTCACCCACTCTAAAGATGCTGGCCAGGTTGGTTTGGGTCAGATTTAGCGTGGCCTGTCTGTAAGCGTCCAGACACCGTCTGACCCCAGATATCACAGACTCTGGACTCCAGATCTCCATCGCTGCATTTTCAGCCTGATCCACCGTTCCCACGGCCATGAACGTCTGCAGAAGATACGGGTCAGATTCAGTACAATCTTATAACCTTTCATTATTACTCTGCATTTATACACACGTTTGTTTAAACAAATCATATACCCAAGGTGACATCAACCAAATAACTCATTATATGCTTTAATTTTCCATGCATTAGAATGTGTTGTGTTAAGTTTAAATTTAAACTTTAATAAACCTTAGTCAGAATAGGTTTCAGTTTTATATAAATATATCAGTTATGCCGATTCTGAAGTGTTTTCATACACTACCATCAGCTGCCATTGTTAAAGCTGAATCATCCCTTACATTCAGAAAGGTGACGGGGTCCTGGATGCTGTCCAGTGTGCACAGCTGCTCTTGTTTCTGCTTCAGGCGGATGATCTCCTGCTGGAGGCTGTATGTTTGGGCCTCGACGCGGCTGCTGGCTGATTTCTGGTGCGTCTGAAGAAGCTCGAGCACCTGAGAGTGACTGAGCTCGACGCTCCTCAACACATCTGCAAACACCGCCTGACTGTCCATCAGCATCTGCTGCATGGAGCTCTGTGAGCGACAAACACTCGTCTTAAACCACTGCATTACTGAGACACAAAGGACAAAGATTTCCTATGGGATTATTACCTTGTGTGCTTGGGAAACCTGGGGAAGACTCTGAATACGCTTTTCTCTGTCTGCAATGCTCCCCTGTATCTGATCACTCACTTTCCTCAGCTCTTGCTGTATCAAGACATACAGTACAATGTTAATGTACGACAGTCCAAGACATTCGCACAGCAAAAACATCAAAAACTTGAAGAGGAAGTCAGCAGTAAAAAGTTCAGGGGTTGCTTTCCTTCCCATAATTAATCTGTCTAATGCAACTTTTAATTAACTAATCAAAACTGTTACTGCATATCAGATGAGTGAGACAGAAAGAGGGTTTAGTTTGCTGTTATGAGACTTATTACTCATTATTCTTAACTGAATTTAGATTACAGTAACAGATTAAGCAAGCTCAGTGGTCTGGGGCCATATGATAAAGTGGCCCTTCAAAAACGCATGGATGATATTATACACCCTCGGTATTATTTGAAGCAAGTAATTGACATTGTAGGACTAGGACTTGTATCTGCTCAATAAATGTCTGCAATCAGGGTTTATCCCTGATCATTTAAAAATGGCCGGAGTCACCCTAGTGCTAATGAAACCTTCACTGAATGCTTCTATTCTAGCAAATATCCGGACGGTATCTGTTCTACCTTTTATTTCTAAGATTATGGGGGAAAAATTGTTTTTCAGTCTAATAATAATATCTAATAATAACATCTATGAGACATTTTTTAATCACTGCATAGTACTGAAATTGCCCTTGTAAGAGTTCTTAATGATATTCTAATAACTACCGATTTAGGTGTATTTAGTTATACTGGACCTGTCCTCAATCTTCACAACTGCTGATCATAAATTATATAATCTCTCACCTGGAGCCTTATGTGGGTCTGAGGGGGACAGTTTTAAATTGGTTTAAATCTTTCCAAACAAACCAAATCTTCTCAGTTAAAATAGGAAACTTCACTTCCTCTTTAGGCAATCTAATTTGTGGTGTTCCTCAGGGATCTGTTTTAGCACCTACTCTTTTTTTTTTCTTTTACTCTAGATCTACTTCCTAGATGGATCTACTTACTTGGGGTCCATCTTTAGGAAATATGGCATTTCTTTCCACTGTTATGCTGACGATATGCCAATGATCTACCTGTGACCTGTGAAATAAGTGTGCTCTTAATAGTTCATCAGCATGCCTAGATGACGTAAATCCATGGCTTTCAAAAAATATCCTTTTTCTGAATTCAGATTAATTGGAAGTTATTGTTTTTGGCCCCCCTGAAACTTAAACACAAAACAAAACTTCACCTTGAGTCCTTAAATTTAGCTATTTCCTCTAACGTGCAGAATAGGTGTAGAAATTGACAACGGCTTGAAATTTGAAAACAAATCAACTCTGTAGTAGGCTCTAGTTTTTCCTATGTTCACTCTCTCTAAAAAGACAACCTTGCTTTCTAAAGCGTCTTTAGAGGTTACCATCCACACCTTCATTATATCTCGGCCGGATTACTGGAACTCTCTTTATTGTGGTGTTTCTACTCGAATTTCCTGTTTACAAGTAGTTCAAAATGCAGCAGCATACATTTTAAAACACAGAGTTCATGCCAACTCTCTAAATATTATCTTAAATTAACTTTCTATATTTATTCTTGTTTTAGCAATGGCCTGTATTCTCTTTTTTTTCTGTAGCCTCGTCTCGGTACAAATTATTTTGGTTTTAACTACTGGTGAATCTCGAGTCACTGATGATTGTCATTTTGACCTTTCTCAATTACAATTCGCTGTTTATTCCACCTGCTGAGTAAAGACTATAAACGATCTGTCACCCAACCCACTTCTTTTGGACTATTGAAAAATAACACCCATTACCTGTCATTATAAAGCTTGAAAGAACCAGGACGTTTTTAAATATAACTAAAATTGGATTCATCTTAAAAAAGAAAGTCATATTCACACAGGATGCATTGAGGATGAGTAAATTATAGGGTAATTTTTTTGGGATTAACTATTTAAGGCTCTTAAAGAAGTCATGGCAAGCTAAATTAACTTTTACATGTTGTTTGAACATAAATGTGTGTTGGCAGGGATTTTACACATATATGATGATAAAAATCCACCCAGTTTAAAAAAAATTGAAATTATCCCTACAAATAATATCCCTTTTCTTAAATCAAGCCGATTTCATATTCTTGGCTGTGTGACATCACACAGACCCAGGCTCCTCCCACGATAGTTGATTGACACTGGTGTTTTACCTTAGACCTGGCCTGAGTGAGCTGTCATCAGCCAGACATTGGTTCGACGCTGGAGCAGAATAACTCCCAAGCGATTGAGGTGGTTTTTGGTTGGATGAAATAATGAACATAGCAGTCGTCATTTACTCCCAACATCTGAGCAGCTGAATACGTGGCTACGTTTGTTAATGAAGGGAATGCGCTCCCGATCTACCTAAATGCGTTTAAGTACACGTGAATCATTCGTGATCCAGCTTTACCTACAGAAGAAGTGAGTATAAAGTTATTAATCTTAGCAAATCGCCTTTCCTAAAAATGTGCTAATTAGCAAGTTTCACAATGAATGCGGCTAAAGTTAAGAGTGAGAGCCCACAGAAGAGGGGGGCGGGGTCAGCAGAGCACATTAGCATTTAAAGGAACATGCACCGAAACGAGTCACTGTGAACAGAGCCGTTTTTGACAAGGTAAAAAGGTGTATTTACACTACCACTGAGAAATTTTAACCAATGTTATAGACTTTCCATTAAGACCATTAAAAATCACTTGTGGAAAATTGGCATCGGATATCTTTTATCATAGCGGCTGTGTATATGGCCCCAGGTCACCCTTGAGTTTAATACATTTGGATAAATGATGACTTTGATGAACAGAATACACATTATTTCTTTCTTTTTTACATTTTGAGGTGAAACATGACGACGCTGTTGACAGGTTTTGTGAGATTTACCCAAACGCGATGCAGTTGCATACCTGAATCTTTAGTCGTTCTTCATCTGGACGCACCACCTGATGGCCTTTGTGTCCGAGAAAGCTACACTCGTCACAGATGCACTGTTTGTCCTCACAGCAGTACAGTTCCAGCACCTGCTGATGGAGCGGGCAGAGCTGCGGAGAGCTGGAGGGCAGAGAGGGATACAGTCCGGTCTGGGACGCAGGAGCTCCTGAGGATCCCTCCGGATCAGAAGAGGAGAACGCTTCTGGACTCTCAGAGACAGATGAGTCCGGGCCGTCCTGCCTACTCAGCCTCAGCTTCTCCAGAGCTTCCATAAGCATGTTGCTTCTGGCCAGGACGGGTCTTGGTTTGAAATGCTGTCTGCATTGAGGACATTCATAGGAGCCTTTCTTTGCGGTCTGATCCCAGTGCTTCTGGATACAGAGCAGGCAGTAACTGTGTCCACAGGGAAGGGTAGCAGGGTCCTTGAGGATGTCCAAGCAGATGGGGCAAGCAAACGCCTCCGGAGCCCAGTCTGTCGTAGCCATGATGTTGAAGAGAGGTATATTGAACAATCCAGGGTTTCTGCAAAACCACAGGCGACAACTTTACACACTTCCTTTTAAACCAGAACGGGTGTGGTTAAAACTAGTAGTACAAGTTCTCTGGATGGTTCTAGCTAAGCACTACACACATTTTCCATGACACAGCTAGAATAAAATGTATGGCAGGCTGACAAACCTGTGTATCTGGTCAGGGATCGGGGTTTAGAAACGCAATCTTGTAAAACAGCTTGAGGCGTTAAGTTATGAAAGGTTCTGATAATGTTGTATAAACGTTGCTATTATGTTGTTAACATTCCCATTGTGACGTCTAAGTATTGAACGGTTGTTGTTTTTTACATTAGTGCATCCCCTTGTAATGTTTCAGAAACCACCTTTCCACGTCCGACTTCAAACTACATAATTACTACATAATTACATAACAGTCAGTAATACGTAATGTTTTTGTCAAAAATGCCATGTGTGTATATAATTACCATAAATAGTATTATAAAACATAATTAGTAAGAGTAAGAGCTCACTAATATATATATATATATAGTACAGACCAAAAATTTGGAAACATTACTATTTTCAATGTTTTTGAAAGAAGTTTCTTCTGCTCATCAAGCCTGCATTTATTTGATCAAAAATACAGAAAAAATGTAATATTGTGAAATATTATTACAATTTAAAATAAATGTTTTTAAATTTATTATACTTTACAATTTCATTTATTTCTGTGATGCAAAGCTAAATTTTTAGGATCATTATCACATGATCCTTTAGAAATCATTCTAATATGATGATTCATTATCAAAGTTGGAAACAGTTCTGCTGCTTAATATTTTTTCAGAACATGTGATACTTTTTTAGGATACTTTGATGAATAAAAAGTAAAAAAAATAAAATAAAAAAAAGAAGCTATGTTTTTAAAATATAAATATTTTGTAATAACAATATACACTACTGGTCAGTAATTTGTTTTTTAATAAAATCAATACTTTTATTCAGCAAGGATGTGTTAAATTGATAAAAAGTGATAGTAAAGAAAATATATTATTAGAATATTTTTATTATTTTGAATAAATGCAGTTCTTTTTAACCTTTTATTGATCAAATATATGAGACAGCAGAACTGTTTCAACACTCATAATAAATCAGAATATTAGAATGATTTCTAAATGATCATGTGATCGACTGATGTTACATGTGACACTGAAGGCTGGAGGAATGATGCTGAAAATTCAGCTTTGCATCACAGGAATACATTATTCTTGTAAAGTATATTCAAATAGAAAACTATTATTTTAAGTTATAATAATATTTCACAATATTACTGTTTTTTTCTGTATTTTTGATCAAATAAATGCAGGCTTGATGAGCAGAAGAAACTTCTTTCAAAAACATTAAAAATAGTAATATTTCCAAACTTTTGGTCTGTACTGTATTTATATATATAATTAATTAGTGAGTGAATGATATATATTAGTACAATATTACATTTCTTTCAGTATTTTTGATTAAATAAATACAGCCTTGATTAGCATAAGAAACTCATAAAAAAATAAATAATAATAATTTAAAAATTCTTACTGATCCCAAACTTGTGAGCAGCAGTGTACACAAGCACACACAAAAAATAATAAATCGCCGTAGGATTTCATTTTTATTTATTTTATAGTTAGTGTAATACAGCAGTGTCATAATTATGTATATAATTATAATAAATATTTGAAAGCTTGGTTTTTATTGTTCTATTCTTGTAATGTGTTGTGACATCTCTATGATAACTGAATGAACTCTTTGTGGCTATGTTATTTTGGTCACGAAAAAAGAAACATTCATAAAAGACATCAAGCCACAACTAGCATTTTTTTTACACATTATGAAGATTTTTATTTAAATGTATTAATTGTTCTGTTGCATTAACTCCAGTTAAGTTAAGACAGATGTGCGATTGTGTAGGGTGTTCCTGACCTTGTCGATCAAAAGCAGATTCGGGTCTCGAAACACTTGTCAAGTGAAGTGAAACACACTTCAGAGCATGTTTCGAAACATCTGCGCTTCGGGATCTCCACACCGAAGCCATCCCCATGTGTACCTTGCCTGTGTTTTTGACCTTGGACTGTTTCTTGTTTTTGTGATTGTTCGATGCCTGCCCTGACCACTGCCACTCACTCTTTGTCTTGGACACTGTTGTTTGTTGATGTTTGACCATGCCTGTCGTGATCACGATCTGTACAATTAAGCTAGCAATTGGATCTTATCTCCGTTGTCACGCTCTAGTCCCATTACAACAAATGAAAATATTGAAAAGAAAATATTAAAATATTTGTAACAAAAATATGAATGTTTTCATGTACCTCATTATCATTTCATGATGGTCTAAGCAGCAGGTTTTACACGATCACGCTCATACAGGTTTTCAAGATGCTGATAGATATGTTCATGTTGCATGTGATGGAAGACAATGATGTCATGCAATGTTTTATGTTTTTTTAAAGAGTATTTCCTTCTTCCTGCTTTAAAGCATTATCAGGAAAAGATCATGTGGATGCGATGTGCATGTTTGAGATTTGCACTAGATTATCTTTTAATATTATGCATGAGGCCTGGCAATTATGTCGGTCAGAAAGTAATGTCATGTGACACATGATTAAGCCTTATTTTCAGCTTTGATCACAGCAATCAATTAAATTTGAACAGATACTCTCACAGAAAACCGATATAATAAAATACAACTGGTTGTATTTTGAGATGATAAATGCAGCCCTGATGACCATACCTTTCAAAAACATCATCCTGATCCCAAATTTCCAAGACTCCAGATAATGGTGTGAATGCATGAGCAAAGGACATTTTTTGACCAAAGAACATTTGACTAACCCTGGCACTATATTCTGTGAGTCATGGCACTTGTACAGTAAAAGATGTTTGAACTGAAGCTACATGTCACAAATTTTATACCACGCTTCTGCCAATCATTAAGAAGTTTGGGTATGTGGCCCAATTTAAGCCCAACCAAGAAGTTGCCTAAAAAGACTGCGAGAAACTGCTAAAAACTGCTCCGTGTGAGTTTGTGATGTCTCTGAGAGTTTATAAGAGCGTGGAAACACTGCTGTGTTTAGACCTATAATGCCTTCGTAGTATGCTACAAAGTTAGTTAGTCATGTTGTTGACATGTCCTTGTTTTGGTCAAAGCATAAAAACAGAAGAAAAAAGTAGTAAAGTATTAAGTAGTTAACTTAATAATAATAATAATATGATTAGTGACAGGTTAACTTTCGTAGCCGTCTACATAAATAAAATATTGATTATAATATCCAATCGATTCTTCAGGTGTTTTTCCAATTCAACCAAATTTCAGAAACTTCTCAGCTTATACTTTTGATTTTCTTAAGTAAGATAAATGTGTATAGTGATGAAAGCCAAACTATTAAATGCCATTGATGTATATTCACTGAATAACAGAGGAGCTTTAGCTATTGTTGCATTATAAGCCAATGAATGCTCAAATGCCTGTAACTCAAAAAGTATTAAATATATCTTCATGCCCTTTTACATTTCGGTTCCTAACAAATTCAAACAGAAGCCAGATTTTGAAAACACGTTTGTTTGCAAGTGTTTAGCTTCACAGTTAGACTAAAGCTCAACAGACACTGACCTGCAACCCTCAAATGTACTTACAGGTCGTGAGGCAGGATTCAGCAGTCTGCGTGTAAACCATAGACTGTATAAAAACAGGTGTAAACTCAGAAAATCATCGATCAAACAAACGCATTTTTGAACGAACCGAGGCACTGACTGATCGATAATGAATCGTTCTTATTCGGTTCCTTTTGATGAATCGATCGAATCGAATGACGATTCAAAAATCAGAGGCCAACCTGACTCTTGCGAAGGAAAATAAATGTGTGAACAATACGCTTTGACAGCTGTTAAAATAATTTCCACAGTAATTACAAATAAAACACGATAGCTACGTGTATGAATAAACGTTTTATAGTGTACGAATGAATAAATGTTTCATAGTCTGAGTTAAATCAATTTGAATCACATTCAGTTATATGGCTAATAAACCAAACATACCGTGAAGTGTTAATGTGATTAATTAATTTGTTCACTTGTCCGCTGTTTGAGTGTATTGCAGTGCTGTGTTTGTCCTGTAGGTGGCGCCACGCGGCTGTTGAAATGACGCTTCAAACACACGCCGAAGAAGAAGCTGCTTCTGTCACAACATCCGTCAGACGTCATCGTGCTGATTTAGTTATTTTAAGGTGAGTCATAAACGGCTTTCTTTTTAAAATCTTTTATTGTGACTTATTCGTCTTAAAACCAACGTGTGCTCACACCGCTGTATATTACAGTTATGCTGTGGAGGAATTGTGTTTCCACGTGTATTAGAAAGAATAAATGGCTGATCACTCTGAGATCTTAGTAACTCAGTGTTTCATTTTTCCTCAGTGATTGTTTTGTTAATATGATAACGAGTCTTCAATGGCATCGGTGTTGTTTGTCTCATATTGTTGTTTATTCGAAACCAATGTCATTCTGAATATTAGGATAAGAGCTGCCAAAAAAGTTTGTGTCTCAGATAATGTTAGATTTTAATTCGAATGTGTGTTTATAGTAATATTAAATCATTTGTGTTTCCGATCCGAGTATCTTTACCAACCTCTCAACCTATTTATCCAGGTGATGTTAGGCCTCTCCAGCTGATCCATCGTTTTGATCAACTAAAGTGTTTCTAGAAACCATGTTCAACCAGCTCCAGTCAGAACAACACACCTTATAAACCTCACACCTGTGATATAGCACCAGAAATGTTTCTTGAGCAGTAAATCATCATATTATTCTGATTTCTGAAGATCATGTGACACTGAAGACAGGAGTAATAATGCTGAAAATACAGTGGAGCATCACAGAAATAAATAACACTTTAACAGATATTCAATTCAAGTTTATTTGTATAGCACTTTTTTATGATACAAATCATTGCAAAGCAAAAACAAATACAAAAAATTACGTTTCTACAATATTTAGTAGTAGCTTATCAGTGGTGACTGTCAGATTATGTGCATATGACAGGATTTTGCAGAAGAATTAATAAAATACGTAGTCAACTAGATGATGAACACTATTAACAGCAATTATTATATGATGCAGTCACACTTGTAGCAATATTTGTTAGTTCTGTTGTTGATTCAGGGTCAGCATCATCTGGGGTCATCTGAGGGTCAGCATCATCTCTTCTCAGGTGTTCTGGATCCAGACTGGAGCTTGTGTAAATCCTAAACAAATAGAGACATAATTAGCGTAGCTGCTGTTCCTAGTAAAATTAATAAGTTTAAACAAAGCTAAAGAATAATAATGCGCATTTGATCAGATATAACTGGTCATAAATTATGAGATACATTATTTGAATGCTTGGCGAAAGAGATGCGTTTTTAATCTAGATTTAAACAGAGAGAGTGTGTCTGAACCCCGAACATTATCAGGAAGGCTATTCCAGAGTTTGGGAGCCAAATGTGAAAAAGCTCTACCTCCTTTAGTGGACTTTGCTATCCTAGGAACTACCAAAAGTCCAGTGTTTTGTGACCTTAGGGTGCGTGATGGATTGTAACGTGGTAGAAGGCTAGTTAGGTACGCAGGAGCTAAAACATTTAGGGCATTATCCGCCTTTTTCCTCAACACAGAAGTAAGCCTATGGGTTAGACTTCCGTTTCATTAGCCGCCATAGGTAAATAATGAGGAGAATAGCAACGTGCAGTAAACGGTAAAACCATTTGCAGTACAAACCAGTGTGTTCTTAATCAAGATAACGATTTAAATAATATAATAGGACAAATCAATTTTCAATATCAAGCAGCAAAACTAACTGTTTTATACAGCTAAAAATAGCTGGATGCAAATGAGACCGGAAGCTTTACCCATATAATTTACAAATGGTGGCGCCCATTTTTACGTCAGGAAAAAGTTGGATAGTTAAGTAATAATATTTTGTAACTGATACAGAACTTAACAGGTAGCCAGTGCAGAGACTGTTGAATTTGGGTAATATGATCATATTTTCTTGACCTGGTAAGGACTACCTGTAGCTTGTTTATTGAAGAAGCAGGACAACCACCTAGAAGTGCATTACAATAGTCCAGTCTAGAGGTCATGAATGCATGAACTAGCTTTTCTGCATCAGAAACAGATAACATGTTTCGTAGCTTGGCAATGTTTCTAAGATGGAAGAATGCAGTTTTTGTAACATGGGAAATATGGTTTTCAAAAGATTTTTGACTGTAGAGGAAGTAACAGTACATCTAATACGTCTAGTTGCAGATTGTAATCTACAAGATTCTGTGTAGTGTTTTTTGGTCCAATAATTCATATCTCTGTCTTATCCGAATTTAATTGGAGAAAATTATTTGTCATCCAATCTTTTACATTTTTAACACACTCTGTTAGCTTAGATAATTTAGAGGTTTCATCTGGTCTCGTTGAGATATATAGCTGAGTATCATCAGCATAGAAGTGTAAACTAATCCTGTATTTTCTAATAATATTACCAAGGGGCAACATGTATATTGAAAATATAAGAGGACCTAGGACAGATCCCTGTGGCACTCCATATTTTACTGGTGATAAATGAGATGACTCCCCATTTAAATAAACAAAATGGTAGCGATCAGACAGGTAGGATCTAAACCATCTTAGAGCCTGCCCTTGAATACCTGTATAGTTTTGTAATCGATCTATGAGTATGTCATGATCTATGGTGTTGAACACAGCACTAAGATCAAGTAAAACTAGCAATGAGATGCAGCCTTGATCTGACGCAAGAAGCAGGTCATTTGTAATTTTAACAAGTGCAGTTTCTGTGCTATGGTGGGGCCTAAAACCTGACTGAAATTCTTCAGATATTCACACAGAAAACAGCTGTTTGAAACTATAAAAATATCTCATAATATTACTGTTTTTTTTTTTTTTTTTTTTTTTAAATCAATGCATCATTGGTGAGCAGAAGAGACTTTGTTGCCATTTATTCACAACATTAGATTATATATTTTTCCTTAAAACATTTCTACATCAAAAGTGTGGATTGAATTGTGCTCACTATTGCAAGAGTATCCGAGAATCCGCTTTATTAATGTTGAACTGTGTTTTTACAGGATGTTTCGGACTCCACACACAAAGACTTGTTTGAATCAGCTCAGACTGGTTTCGTTGCTCAGAGGCACTCATGAACGAGGCTCTTCTTCTTTGAGAAGAGATGATGTACAACACAAGCACTTCTGCTCCAGCACCATCTCTAGAGCTTTCTCTGATGCGTTGGACTCTCCTAAACATGTATGTCCACCGGCCACCATACGGATACACACTGGCACTCGTTTTCTATTAACACACATGAGTTATGGCTGTATGAACTGGCTACACATACCAAATGCTTTCTTGCTGTTTTTACACACCTCTCAAAGCCCCACTAATCGAAGCAAATGCCAGAAAAGCAGTATTAAAAGATGCTGCAGTGTCTTAAAGCGCAGCACAGAAAGCCCTAGCATCTTCTGTGGGTTGTCTAGCATTGGCCCAGTCCTTTGTAAAGCTGCAGTCCAGACTCGTGGGCTGCACAGAAACGCCCCTCAGCGGCCTGTGATGGACCAGTGTTTGTCTGCAGGGAACGAGGCTCGCTGCAGACGCTCGCTGCAGGCCAACGCTGCTCTGTACGCTCGGGAAGGGAAGAGCTGGGCCGC
The DNA here is from genome assembly GCF_963082965.1 of Carassius carassius. Lineage (NCBI taxonomy): Eukaryota > Metazoa > Chordata > Actinopteri > Cypriniformes > Cyprinidae > Carassius > Carassius carassius. Next base: position 29,787,187 of record NC_081782.1, on the reverse strand, counting down.
GGTGCTGGTGTGTCTGTGTGCCGTGAGCGGGGTTCCCGCGCTGCTCTTCACGCTCAGATCCGCCACACTGAAGGGCAGGCACAAAGGAGATGTCAGGTATGCATCACGTCCGGCGCTGAAGCTCCTCTGAACTCATCTGAATGCCCTTCTCATCCCTGTTGTGCTAGTTTCGCAGGGGGAAAGAAGGACCCGTCTGACAGGACAGTAGTAGACACGGCTCTCAGAGAAGCGCACGAGGAGCTGGGGATTCACATCAGTGAGGAGAAAGTGTGGGGTGTGCTCAAACCGCTGCGTGATACGGTCAGTGTGCACTTCCTGTTTGTTAGCACGTAGCATGTGTGATGTTCTGTGAGGTATTAGACTGGAAACATACTTTACTTGAGTATGTGAATGCAGAAAAGACTCCTTTTTAATGGTTTAGTTACATTTTATTAAACAAAAAGCATGTCTAATTAATTAAAATCATGAAACTTATACAATTTAACATCAATTTATTTATGTTAAAGGCCCTATGAAATATCTTTTTCTTTTTGCTTTGTTTGATTGTTACCGAATTCTGAGTTTTGGCATGTCTAATTATTCGAATGCATAAAACTACTTTTATTCACTCTTGAAATAGCCTCATGAAATGTTTTTCCCTTCAGAGATTCCGTTTTGCATTTATATATTTTTGGTTCATTATTTTATCTTTAAATAAATAATAATTAAACTAACTTTTTTTGGGCAAATAAAGGCGATTTAATTTCGAAATTAAAACGTGGGAGAATTAATACTGTGTGATTATTCCTTAATAGGTAGTAATAGATTTTACTTAATAATAGTAATATATTTCTGGCACATTGTCTTAAAGTTGAACCAAACTTTTCTTTTGACAGGTTGCCGTATAAACCTTTACATTTCTGTGTGTATAAGTTATGACACTATTTTCAATCGAATGAAATCATAAGCTGAAATCACCACGAGGGTCACACAGGTAACTCTGACTTTACTACGACAATCTGCTGCTTCTGAATCAGCTACTGTAAGTGTGTTTCGTTATTAGTTTAAGTATTTGCTATTGACTGTTCAAATGCAGAGTTTTGCGCATCGTGTGTGAAAGATAGTGATGGGAAAGTCGGATCATTTTACCAACTCGGACCTTGAGTCTCGTTCAGCATAATGAACAAATCTTTTTTTGAGTCATTTATTTCATTTTAGCAAAATGTAATTAAAATGTTACGTGTTACTTCCCTAACATGTCTACTAGTACTTACACTACAAACAATACAGAGCTATAATGCTGTAATAAACAGAAAATATGAATTTGTTGTTTACCTTGGTCTTCAGTCTATGATTAGTTCACCTCACCACTTATCTGACAAGTCTTCGGGTTTAAGTTAACCAATGCAGTCTGAACCGGAAAGAGAATTGATTAGTTTATCTCTCGAGTCATCTTTTGTCGCGTGATGTGACCGCTCTAACCAGGGGGGTAGAGATGGGATACTTACATGGTAACTCCTCAGGAACGGTCCACTTAATATAAAGTGTAACATTCTAGACACCAACCACAATTTATATGTAAAGCCTAACTTACTAACTGCTGCTGCTGCTTTTTAACATCAGAGTAATTGCTTGATAAATCTAATATAAAGTGTTATATTTCTTTACCAAAAAGTGCTGATAGTCCTGTAACACATTTGTACGTTCATTACCAAAAATGTCCTGTTACACATTTGTATTTTCATATACCATTCAGTGAGTTGTTACATGTGTAGTTACACAAACATTAGAGCTGTAGATACTATGTACCAATGTGTACTTGCACTGTTGGATGGAAGGAGGGTGAAGAGTCCATGGTTAGGATGAGAGGCATCCTTGATGATGTTTCTTGCCCTGCCCAGACAGCGCTTGTGATAAAGGTTCTCAATGGAAGTAAACTGGGTGTTGGTGATCCGTTGAGCAGTTTTCACCACCCGCTGGAGTGCTTTGCGGTCAGATGCAGAGCAATTGCTGTACCATACTGAGATGCAGTTTGTGAGTATGCTCTCAATGGTACAGTGGTAGAATTCAGCAAGGATCCTGGGACTGAGGTGAACTTTCTTAAGGCTTCGTAAGTAAAGGCGCTGCTGTGCCTTTTTGACCAGGGTGGAGGTGTTCTGGGACCATGTGAGGTCATCAGAGATGTGGATGCCAAGGAACTTGAAACTCGACACACGCTCCACTACACCTCCGCATGACTCCTAGTCCGCCTGAAGTCCCCAATGATCTCCTTTGTCTTCTTGGTGTTTAGTTCCAGGTTGTTCGTGGCACACAGCCAGGTGCTGCACCTCATCCCTGTAGGCTGACTCATCGTCATTCTTGATCAGACCTACCACGGTGGTGTCATCTGCAAATTTGATTATGATGTTGGAGTCATGGGTGAAGAGGGAGTACGGGAGAGGGCTCAGTACGCAGCCCTGTGGCATGCCGGTGTTAAGGGTGATGGTGGAGGAGGAGAGGTTATCTAACTTAGTCAGAAAATCTAAAACCAGGACGGAAGTTGTGAGGGGCCAAGGCAGTGGAGTGCTTCGGTACTGGCACGATGGTTGAGGTTTTGAAGCTAGTGGGGACAGCTATTTGAGCCAGGGACAGATTGAAAATGTCCGTGAAGACCTCAGCCAGCTGCTCCGCACAGGCTTTAAGCACACGACCAGGTATTCCGTCAGAGCCAGCTGCCTTCCGTGCATTCACTTTACACAGAGTACGGTAAACATCTGATGTAGAGAGTGTGAGAGGCAGTTCACTGGGTTGATGCTCAGCTTTGAGTGAGATCTTATTATTTTGGTCAAACCTAGCATAAAAGTGATTGAGCTCGTCAGGGAGGGAGGCAGAGCTGGAGGGGGGCACAGTGTTAGGTGGTTTGTAGTCTGTGATAGATTGTATGCCTTGCCATATACGCTGGGGGTCTGAAGAATTGAAGTGTTCTTCAATCCTCTGTTTATGTTTGAGTTTGGCCTGGCCAGGTATCTACCCTTCCTCAGGTTGGCTCTGGCTGAGCTGTAAGCCTCCTGTCTCCAGACCTCAAGGCTGCATCTCTTGCTTTGAGCAGAAGGCAAACTATTCTGTTCATCCAGGGATTCTGATTGGGGAAAATTTAACAAAAAAGAATTTGTGTGTGGTCACTCTGCTCACACATCTGTTGATGTGCTCCAGGACAGAGTTGGTGTAATTGTCGATGTTAATCTGAGAGTTTGTGGTGGCCTGGGCAGCAAACTCACTCCAATCTGTGTGCTGGAATTGATGTTGAAGAGTGGAGTCAGCACCTACCAAACAGATTTTAACAGTTTTTAATGTAGGTCTCACATTTGATGACCGGGGTGTACTTGGGGAGCAGGAACAAAGAGAGGTGGTCAGACTGACCCAGGTGGGGGAGGGGTGTGACTTTGTAGGCATCAGTCACATTAGTATAAACAAGGTCCAATGTTTTATGTCCCCTTGTAGAGCAGCAGACATTTTGATGAAATTTAGGGAGAACAGATCTTAAAGTGCAGTGATTGAAGTCCCCAGCAACAATAAAGGCTCCATCCGGGTGCAAGGTTTGTAATTTGCTAAAAGCAGCCCAAAGTTCTTTCATAGCCACTTTAGCATTAGCGTCCGGAGGTACATAAACTGCAGCAGCAACAATACAAGTAAACTCACGTGGTAGATAGAATGGCCTGCACTTGATAATCAGGAACTCCAGATCAGCAGAGCAGTAGGTATCAACAATGACAGAGTCTTTACACAATGATTTGTTCACATAAATGCATGCTCCGCCACCCTTGTTTTTACCAGAGGTTGCTGCTACTCTGTCAGCCCTGGAGAAAGAGCGTCCATCCATATGCACCACGCTGTTTTGGGACACCATTACAGAGCTATGTTTCAGTGAAGAACATAACAGTGCAGTCCATAAGCCATTTCTGTGTGAGGGTCCAGATCTTTAGTTCACCATCTTGTTCATCAGAGACTGTACATTGGCAAGGAAGATGCTGGGCAGAGCTGGTCGATGTGGGTTTAGACTTAGCTTAGCACACAGCCCTCCACGCCTTCCCCGTCTTTGTTTACAGTCTCGACGCGACGTCGAGCACTTCCGGTCGGTGCTAGTGATCCACTTTTCTGCGGCAATCTCTGTAGCTCCGACGGGAGTTCGATGAAGTCGAAAGGATGGTCTAAAACTATGTTGGAACACCGATTGTTGATTACCTGGAGTGACTGTTCACTGTAGCTGTAGTTTGCTGAATTGAGCGAACACGAAGGAAATAACCAGGTTAATAAACACTATTTTCCGAAATCTGGTAAGATGCTGACCCTCGCGATGTGTTCGCGCCGCCATCTTGTCTCATCAACATAATCTGTTTTAGCAAGATTTTAAAGTTTATACCAATGTGTTGATGGATATAAATACATGCTATGCTCATTTCCAGGAGTATGAATATTCTTCTGACTCTATTCAATGTACCATGAGTGCATTTCTGAAGGGAAAATCAGTGTAATTCTCCAGTTGAAAGTATATATTTGTTTTTCTAATTTGCAGTCTGGAATGATGATTGCACCTGTAATAGCCAATCTTGGACCACTGGAGGTGCTCTCTTTTCAACCTAATCCAAGTGAGGTACAGCACAGTTTATCTCCCAACACGATCTATTCAGTTCTTTGTAATCATGGCAGTCTCTTTGTCCTCTGATATGAGTTGAGTAAAACTGCATTTCTTCTTCTGACAGGTGGAAGAGATTTTTACCCTGACGCTTGAGCATTTATGTCAACCCCAAAGCCGAGGCTACACACACTTCCGCACTGGAGATCATTACGGGTACACACTCCCAGTGTTCCACAGCCCTAAGCATCGCGTCTGGGGTCTCACAGCAGTGGCCCTGGATCACACACTCAAAGTTATTGTGCCACCAGAGCAGCTGTTAGACCACAGCGTGGTTCAGTAGCACCTTTCTGAGATCCCCCCCATTGGTATGTTTAGGGTTAATGACTGAATTAATTGTACTGGTTAGCAGCTTTGCTTTAGTGAAAAGCCTCCAGTGAAATCAGGAGTGTTTGTTTATACAAAGCACATTCATTTGATTGTACTTTTGGGATTTAACATTATACATTGTTCTCCTTCATCTTTACCCAGATGATTGTTTTAAATGTGAGTCTAATACAAATGTCATTTTATTTAACATCACTGCTTATAATTAAAGTGTTCACATGCTTTAAAGTTTGGTGGCATGTGTGTTTGAAATAAAATGTTTTAACAAATAATATTTAATTCATTTCAAATTAATTAGCAATTCACTGACAGCTATACTACTTTCTACATATAGCTATATTGAAAGAAAGGTGATTTAACACAGCCATATTTGTCAATGAAACAAACTACAGAAAATAGTGATTTTAAAATTCATTTAGTAAAAGAAAGAAAAAAAAATGGACCACCCAAATTAAGATCATTGCATTTTTGAATGATGTACCCAATACAGTGTGCTCAATGTTCATATTGAAAATTTAGTATAGCATTCAGGTGCTCTATACATACAGAAAACAAACGAGTTGTAAGTATGCATACTATACACTAAAGAAATACTGTAAGTTATATGGGAATAAAAGAAGAATTGTAAGAACACACACACACACATTGGTGTGCTTCACATCTGCTTCTTCCAAGTTTATTGCTCAGATACACAGTTCATAGACTCTTCTTGTTGATAGTGTATTAATTTATAATACAATAAAAACTTTAAAAGGGGATTGGATAAATTAACAAATCAAGGCCTCCTATTTCATCTTAGGGAACATGTAAGTGGCCTAATGGTTAGAGATTTGGACTACTTACCCGAAGGCCACAGGTTCAAGTCTCGGTGCTGGCAGGAGTTGTAGATTCGGGGGGGTTGAATGAACAGTGCTCTCTTCCACCCTCAATACCCATGGCTGAAGTGCCCTTGAGCAAGGCACTGAACCCCCGTTGCTCCCCGGGAGTGTGTTCATGGTGTGTGGGGGTGGGGGTGGTGTTAGCGCAGGGGATAAGACGCATGCCTGTGGTGTGAGAGACCCGGGTTCGAATCCACTATGAAACGCCAATGTGTCCCTGAGCAAGACACTTAACCCCTAGTTGCTCCAGAGGCGTGCGACCTCTGACATATATAGCAATTGTAAGTCGCTTTGGATAAAAGCGTCAGATAAATGAATAAATGTAAATGTGTGTGTGTGTGTTCAATTGGATGGGTTAAATGCAGAGCACCAATTCAGAGTATGGGTTACCATACTTGGCGACTGTCACTTTGACTTTTTTACCTCTGCGTCATATACAATATGTGTATCTCTTTAAAATTAGATTTCAACTATTGCATACATATATATTAAAAATAATCGACTTAAAAAGGCAAGGCAATATTCTGCAAAGAGAATGGGAACTTGTGTCCAGTTATGGGAGGCCCTTAATATCCTTTTAAATAAATTTAAATTTGTAGTGTCTAATGCAAAGAATCTTTCAGCAGGGATTATGAAAAAATGTGTAATCATAAATGCAATCATAATCTTTTTTTAGTCACATTATTGTTTATTCTCTTGCACTGAAGCTTGTAAGTCTGAAAAAACTGCATTGCAATCAGCTGTTATTCTCGGTTGTTCTAAGGAAGAAATGTCAGATCCTTCTGAAGGTGCTGCTTGAGCCAGGGCATCAGAGGGAACACACTGATGTGGAAATCTCTTGCATCCTGAGGCCATTCTTTGACATTGGTATGTGAGTCACAGATCTGCTTCGTGCCCCAGCTCACCACTGCCACCTGGGGGACAGGAGCAGAAGTCAAATTACTCCAGAATGTCTCAGGTTACGCATTTATCCATGGTTCCCCAAGAGGTAAATCAACATGTCCACCTCTTGGGGACACTTTGGGGAATGCTGCCAGCATGACCGGAGTATGAAGCATGTGTGAAAGAACACCAATTCTTGTGGACCATGTGGTCTGTGATGTCATAGACAAGAACCCAAAAGTATAAAGGGCAACTGCTAAATACATCACAAACTTGGTTGTCTGAGGAGATGTGAACAGGTAGACCGAAGGCATGGCAAGGGGACGCAGCAACTTGTTCCCTCTCTGGGGCCATGGTTACAAAAATGTTACCCTTCAAGGGAAAATCTGGTTGCGTCCTCCTCTAGGGGACGCTTTGGGGAATGATACCCAATCACGCCATGCTGAGGGGCATGCCTTTCTGACTGGTGAGAGAGCACTAAAGTAGGTGACCAACATACACCAAACCTTCCCTCGGGCCACTCACATAACTTGGTAGAAATAGGGAGCCCAATTCCAGATAAAGGGGGAACACTCTAACCTAGATAAGAACACAACCATCCTCAGATAGCTATGCTACATAAGGATATGATAAGCATATGATACAGTACATAAGACCACCGAAAAGCCTGTAAGCCTAGAGGAGCTGAAAGATTGCTACTAACAATCCCAGCCAGAACACAGCTATCCGCATACAGCTATATCCACAGGGTCTTATAACATGAGCCTTCTTAAAAGCAGTCCAGACCAAAGAAGTGGGCTATACAACCCTACCAGGAGAGATAGCGCTGTCAAGGCAAGGGCTCAGGGAGACCACAACTTAAAGACCCTAAGAAGGGGAGCAGTCACTGTATAAGCAAGGGTTCAAGGAGACAGTTACTTAAAAACCCTAAGCAGGTGAGCAATCAACGAGCTGTCACTCAGCTAGTCCCAACCACCTAGCCTAAAAACCAAGTAAGTCTTACTGTGAACCAGCCCAGACCACAAAGAGTGGGCTACGACCCTAGCAGGGAAGGGCTCAAGAAGACCGCTAGTTTAACATTTTTTTTAAAAAACACAGAAAGTGGGGAGCAGTCACTAAGCTAGCACATAGATGTCCTCGGATAGCTATATAGAAGACCCATTTCCACCATAGGAACTTTCCCCAAGAACTTAGGACTTTGGGCCGCTAGTTGGTGTTGGGGGGGGGGGGGGTCCCTGAGACAAATTGTTCCAGATAATTTCAGTGGAAAAGCAGCTTATGTTTGAAGGGCTACCAGAAGGGGGACCAACTGAAACTACCCAGAGCTAGCACAAGCTAGGCTCTAAGAAAGGGGCCTGCTGCAATTGGCAAGACCACCAGCAGTGGGCTGTCTAAGGGGAGACAGCACTATCTAGGCTGGGCTCAAGGAGACCGCTACTTAAATACCCTAGGCAGTAGAGCAATCACAGGTATACTGTAGTACACAGTTAACCTCAGATAGCTATGTTTCCAGAAAAGGGCTACAGAAACTGCAAGTTAAAACACATAGCTGTATTAAAGTAAGCCTGTCCTTCCATAACCATGGTTTGAATATAACCACCCTCAGATGGCTATACTTAGGAGGTCCCGAATCAATGTCAGTCCCACGGTAGGCTAGCAAGCACTGTTTATTGACCAGAGGCTCACAAGAGAGAGATCCAGGCCATCAGTAAATCATTCGCTGAAGAGCAAAAACATAAAATACCATTAATACAACATCAAAGCCTGATGCAAGCTACGACCATAACACTAGGTGGCTTGACACAGCTATCCTTGAATAGCATTTCCCTCAGAAAATGCTGAAGTTTGCCCAGACCATAGAAGTGGACCATCTACTTAAATCCCAAACAGGTGAGACAGCACAGTCTAGACAAGGGCTCAAGGAGACCACTACTTAAACCTAAAAAAGGAGAGCAGTCTCAGAGCTGAAACACAACTATCCTCGAATAGAAGTTTCCAAGACAAAGACTTCAGTGCTAACCTGAGAGAGCTTGTGCCAAGAGGAACCCAACCAAGTCATAGACGCCAGGCTAGAACACAGCTGTTCCTCAGACTGCTATATTCCAGAGCAAAGCAAGCTTGAGCTGGAGCATAACCATCCACAGACAGCTACAATCTGAGCTGAGACAGTTCACTTAAAGCCCTCAAGAGGGGGAACGTCTACTCAGCCCAAACTTACTAAGCAGGATTCAGAGGGACCGCCCACTTAAAAGTACCCAGAAGCCTGGGGAGGCAGCCCACTCCTGAACCCTTCGTCTTTACACAGGAAGAGACATTCCCCATAACCACTCTAGGTCACGGAAACACTTTGGGAGAGAAAGCTCTCAAGCATCTCTCTATAGAGGATTCTATATATCCATGCCCAGAAAGGCTCTCCACACACAACATAACATTCATATTAGAGAGGCACAGCTGAGCTGAATATAACTCCATGATCTTGCCATCTCGCATGCTCAGAGCTAAAAATTACTCTGTGCTCACACTTCATCATTAAAGCAACATGAGCATTATCTGTTGCAAATGTATTACCCAAAGTGTACCCTAAAGAGGGACGCAGCTCTAAGTTCCCTTGAAGGGGAAGTAGATTTAATGTAGCACTTTACAACACTGTTCTCTCTAAAATCTTCTGCGTCTGTTGTTTTTCCAAGTCAATGAGAAACTAAAGGCATTAGAGCTATGGCCCTACAATGGATAGGCCTTCTAGTGTGGCTTCCCTTGTGGATAACAGACTGTGGATGAAAGCCATGATATTACCAGTCACGTAATGGCAGTTTGAGCAAGAGTTCTCTAAGTAGGCTGATTAGTAAATAAATAGTGATAAACCTGGTTTTACAGTAAATTAAAGGGTTAGTTCACCCAAAAATGAAAATTAGCCCATAAATTACTCACCCTCAAGTCATACTAGGTGTATATGACTTTCTTCTTTCAGAGGAATACAGTCTGAGTTATATAAAAAAATTGTCTTTGATCTTTCAATCTGTTTAATGCCACTCAGCGGGTGTTGCATGCATCAGTCCATAAGAAGTTAAATAAAAAGCGCCCATCCATAAAAAACAAAACACATTTTGGAAGACAAATATTCCACTATATATATATATATATATATAACTATTTGAAAATCTGGAATCTGAGGGAGCAAAAAAAATAAATAAATCACCTTTAAAGTTGTTCAAATAAATTCTTAGCAATGCATATTACTAATCAAAAGTTAAGTTTTGATATATTTACAGTAGAAAATGTACAAAATATCTTCATGGAAAATGAAATTTATTTTTCGCAAATTTTGACCCATACAATGGTGTGTATTTTTTTTTTTTGGCTATTGCTTAAAATATACCCCAGTGACTTAAGACTGGGTTTGTACTCTAGGGTCACATATTCAAAAAGTAATAATCACTTTAATGTAGCTTGCACCAACAGTTGTACACGGAAGCAGGTCTGGGCTGATGTGTGGAGGTCAGTCTCGTGAAAACCAATGTTTGTTAGGAGGAGCAAAGGAAGTCTCCTCTTGGTTTATATCGAAATCATTCTTCTTTACAAATCCTTCTTTTGTACTTTTGCTAGATTAAAGTGATTATGACCTTTTGGATATGGATATTTTTCTTACAAAAACACTTTATTTTATGGATGTGCAATTTTTTTATTTAATTTCTTTTGGACTGATGCATGCAACACCCGCTGAGTGGCAATAAACAGCTTGAAAGTTCAAAGACAATTTTTAGGATAACTCTGACTGGAAAGAAAGTCATATACTCCTAGGATGACTTGAGGGTGAGTAATTTATGGACTAATTTTCTTTTCTGGGTGAACTAATCCTTTAAATATATTGAAGTTGATGCTGCCTGCTGTGCAGTCATAAGATATCTTCCAGTTCAGTTTGCATTTTTATCTCATTTCACACATGAACCAGTCAACTCTTTTTTTTGCTCCCTGCTGCCACTTCACTTCCTGCTGATAATTAAAGTCAGTATGAAATGAAAATTCACCCTAGAAATGTTGTACTTCCTGCCAATGATAACGCATGTCATATAATTTGACCTCTGTAGTAAGTGCATCTTATTTTAAAGGTTGAATTATTTATTTTTTAAAGAAATTAGAAAATAAACTCCAAAGAACTCACTTGGAAATATCGCATCCTCTTACGCAGAAAGAGAGGTCCTCCAGAATCCCCTGCAAAGAATTACACTCTTAATGTGCAGTCTAAGTGCGTGTATATAACTATATCTTTCCATTTCTTCAAGCTTACCTTTACAAGTCAACTCTACTCTGTTTTTCTCTGTTCCTCCAGTGCACATGAACCGGTCTGTGATCACTTCTGACAGAGATGCGGTGCTGTGCTCAGGAATGGTGGATCTTGCCTCCTCTATGCATGAACCTCTCTGTGGATGAAAGAATTATACTCTTATAAACAAATCAAACAATTACATCATGCACTGAATAATTCGTCAAAATGAATCACAAATAATTCCAAAACATTTGCTGACAAAATCCGCCACGTAAACATAATTTTGTTACTGTAAGAGTTGAACAAACATTACAAAATGTAGTAAGGTGAAAGTGGTGTTTTATTTACATTATAACATAAGTGTATTAATGACAAAATAGATTTCTGTAGAGTATAATAAGCCAATTTGATATTCTGTCCAATATAGACCCAATAGGAATAAATAAATGTGACCCTGGAACACAATACCAGTCATATGGGTCAACTGAATTGATTTATAAATCATACAAATGCTGAATAAACAAGCTTTCCATTGATGTATGGTTTGTTAGGAAAGGACAATAACCGTTTAAAACGATTCAGTTCGATTTGGTGATCTGGTTCAAGAAGATCCGGTTACATCGAATGATTCGTTCAAGAACCGGATATCACAAACTGCTTTGTTTTGAACTCTCTCTCACAACAGACCCAGAAGAGAAGACAATGCTGAATAAAGTCGTAGTTTTTGCTATTTTTGGACCAAAATGTATTTTCGATGCTTCAAAATATTCTAACTGACCCTCTGATGTCACATGGACTACTTTGATGATGTTTTTCTTACCTTTCTGGACATGGACAGTAGACCGTACACACAGCTTCAATGGAGGGACTGAGAGCTCTCGGACTAAATCTAAAATATCTTAAACTGTGTCCCGAAGATGAACTGAGGTCTCACGGGTTTGGAACGACATGAGGATGAGTTATTAATGACATAATTTTGATTTTTGGGTGAACAAACCCTTTAAGTCACTGGGGTATATTTGTAGCAATAGAAAATTGTGTGTCAAAATTATTGATTTTTTTTGTACATTTCCTACTGTTAATATATCAAAACTTAGATTTTTAATATGCATTACTAATAATTCATTTGGACAACTTTAAAGATGATTTTCTCAATAGATTTTTTTACTTCCTCAGATTCCAGATTATCAAATAGTTGTATCTCAGACAAATATTGTCCTCCGAACAAACCACACATCAATGGAGAGATCATTTATTCAGCTTTCATGATGATGTAGAAATCTCAATTTTGAAAAATTGACACTGTGGTCCAGGGTATGTACATACATATGTATATATATATATATATATATATATATTGAAATATTTGTCTTTTTCCTAAATGTGTCACTACCAAAACACAATAATATAATATATAATTTAATAAAAAGGTATATATTGACCTATCAAGATTTTGCTTACATCTACATTGTAAATATATATTTTGTTCAATTTCATTAACAAGTTTTCAGAGGTAAATCAATAACAATTGCAATTTTAAAAGTTAAGTGGGGAGGAATAGCCGTCAGACTAAAGTCCCATCTGGTGCAGCAGCAGTTATCTTCTGCTTCTTGGCCTCCTCTCTTCACTGCTCTGGTCGGAGATCATTTCATCTTTTGGCGCTCCCTGCTGCCATATCGCTGGATTCGACTGGTTACTACAGACTACACTTGCTATTTCGAAGCTGGATCCAAGATTTCGCCGTGGATGAGTAAATCCAGGTAATCTCCGCCAGTATTACCACGATCCACAGCAGACCTATGATATGGTTCAGGCCAGTATGGCACTGATCAATGCTCGCTAACTGGTCAATAAGACTTCTACTAAATGATTTTATCACGTCAGCTGGTTAAGATGTCTTATTTGTGACTGAAACCAGGTGATTTCTCGCCTTTCTCTGAACTTCTGCCTCATGATTATGCATTAATAAATACACAGAGGTTAAACGAGACTAGGTGGAGGGTTAGCTCTTTTTTTTTTTTTTACTTTTATGCCGGACTCTACCCATGAATGCCTTCCACAGCTTTGAACTGAAATTATATCTGTTAAATTCCTCCAACCCACTGGTGGTGGCTTTGATCTACCGTCCTCCAAAACTTTCAAAGGATTTTATTAAGGAATATGCAGTCCTTTTAAATGAACTCTTTATTAAATATGATCAACTGATAATTCTTGGGGACTTAAATAGTCACATTTGTTTTGGATCTGACTCTATGTCAAAGGACTTTTTAAACTTGATCAAATCATTGATCTCATGAAAGGCCCTACTCATATTCAGGGTCATATGTTAGACCTGGTTTTGTCACATAATATGCTCATCTCTTATATGACTATCTAGAAGTTCAGCATGTAAAACCGCATGGCATAGCTAGATGGTCACGCACCTTTAATTGTAATACCATCAACATTTTTTCACAGATGTATAGAGAAATCTGCTCTTTTGACCTGTTAGAAACCCCCCTGAATAATTTGGACAGCGTCTCGAGACCTATGAGGGCATGATGGGAACAGTTTTAAGCTTTAGTTCATATTTAAAGGACAGGAGAGTCTCTGTTCAATTATTCTTTGTAAAATGCAAAATATTAAATCTTACTGATTTCAGAGTTAAGGATTCATTAGTTTGAATATACATTGAACCAAACACTATCATAACTTCTTAGTTGATAATTCAGTAATATAATAATAAAAAATAAATTTTTGACAAAACATTCCATGTTTCGGTAGTGACAATAATGCTTTGGAAGTGACCACATCACATTACAGAATTTTAACCCACATAATAAAACACTACTAAAGCATACTTAAATGCTAAAACTAACTAAAATTGTGTTAAAGGATTATGTATTCCCTGTTGTCACTACTGAAACAATGACGACATGTTTTATTTGTGACTGACAATTTTAGATACTTTTGAACCTAGCTGAAAGATACTAATCAGCACATGGTTAGCTAGCACAGTTCTGAACAATAGTACTCATTAAAAACTAAATGTTACGGAAAAACACCCCCCAAAAAAAGTGTTTCATTATTAAAAAAAAGGGTGTTTGGTAGTGACATTCTTTAAAGTTACACACAGATTTTTCAGACTTTTAAACTATGGGATTTAAATGCTGCCATGATTCAAAACTGAAAATACAGGTCTGAAAGGTTGAAACTAAGTGTTCGAAAACTCAAAATCTTACAAAAAAAAAGTTTTGCAAGATCGAAAAATAAGATTTGCAAGCTTGCAAAATGTAAAAAAAATAAAAATATCTGTGCAAACATTATGTTGTTTTTGAGATTTCCTTCTTCAGAACTGCAACATTTTTCTACGATGTTGCGCAAATAATTTTTCAGAGTTTCAAATTTGTCAGTGTTCTCCCACTGTATTAGATTGTTTTCCACGTTTGAAACCTTGAAAATAGTGATCTGAAAACTGGTGTGCGAATGTGTGAAAACAAGTTTTTGAAACTCTGAAAACAGAGCTTTGCAGGCTTGCAAAGTGGTAAAAAAATTACATCTCTTCAAACGTAATTTTGTTTTTGAGATTTCCCTCTTCAGAAGTGCAACACTCTTTTTTATGGTGTTGTGCAATCATTTTTTCAGAGTTTCAAATTTGTCACTGTTCTCCCAGTGTATAGTTTGTTTTCCATGTTTGAAACCTTGTAAATAGTGATCTGAAATCTGGTGTGGGAATAGGTGAAAAAAAGTTTTGAAACTCTGAAAACTGAGGTACGAAAGGGCGAAACATATTACATTACATTACATTTGCACTCCTATTGCAGACTATTTTTTCAGAGCTGAGTTTACAACACCCACTTTGCGGAGATACGCACACACAGTTGCGAGTTTGCGTCTCACGTGATTTGTGGCGGTGTTGTCACGCAGCTCTGCTCTGAAATAGTGATGGCCGATTCGTGAACGAATCGTTTCTTTCGGACGTGTCCGTTTTGAGAACAGAGGAGCTGATGATACTGCGCATGCGTGATTCAGAGTGAAGTCGACTGACTCACAGCACGTCTGAACCGAACTGATTCTTTTGGTATTTGATTCTGAACTGATTCTGTGCTTATGTTATGAGCGCGGGTAAACCGAGGGCTTGAATGAAGGGGCAATCTGGCGAAACGTAAGTTCATTTAATAACAAATACATCGCAATGGTTTATGTATAGTGGTTTCTGCGCTGATGACACCTAATTTATTTACTTTATATCTTCAAGACTTAAATCCTCATATGCACATTATTGCTGTTACTGTATTTGGGTGCGTTGTTGCAAAACTTAATTGTAAACTTTTCATGATTATGAGGTTTTTAACTGACTAAAGTTATGATTACTGACTTTATATATTTGAATGTTTGATAGACGTGACGCCATTACGTCATCGCCAATGACGTCATTACATCGAGCATAAAAGAACCGGTGAACCGGTTTATTGAATCGAACCGACCGAAAGAACCGGTTCGCGGAAAAGAATCGAACTTCCCATCACTAGTATACTGATGCACCGCCGGTGTATCAGTGGTAAACTCAGTGGCTACTGGCAATTGTATGGTGAATTTCAGCGACAAGTGGGTAAACCTTTATTTTAGAACTGGACCGCGACGGAACCGCCCTGTGGACAGAAATCTGTGCCTCCTCTGTTTGCGTGTCCTGTGCGCTTTTGTCATTGGCGGAGCAGTCGGTCAATCCCACCTTTCCAGTAAATACGACTTGTGATTGGACTGTACGTCAGCAGACAGCAAAGCATTGGCCAAGAGCAGAAGGCCCTCCCTCCAGGCTTTTTTTTAGTTGCGAGGTTGCGAAGCTTCATTTTCGCTCAGTCTGAGTTTCAGAGTCTCAGAGCAGAGCTGCGTGACAACACTGCCACAAATCACGTGAGTCGCAAACTCGCAACTGTGTGTGCGTATCTTCGCAAAGTGGGTGTTGTAAACTCAGCTCTGAAAAAACAGTCTGCAATAGGAGTGCAAATGTAATGTAATGTAATAAGTTTCGCCCTTTCGTACCTCAGTTTTCAGGGTTTCAAAACTTTTTTTCACCTATTCCCACACCAGATTTCAGATCACTATTTACAAGGTTTCAAATCTTGAAAACAAACTATACACTGGGAGAACAGTGACAAATTCGAAACTCTGAAAAAATGATTGCACAACACCATAAAAAAGAGTGTTGCACTTCTGAAGAGGGAAAACTCAAAAACAAAATTACGTTTGAAGAGATGTAATTTTTTTACCACTTTGCAAGCCTGAAAAGCTCTGTTTTCAGAGTTTCAAAATCTTGTTTTCACACATTCGCACACCAGTTTTCAGATCACTATTTTCAAGGTTTCAAACATGGAAAACGTCTCAGGTTACGACTGTAACCTATGTTCCCTGAGAACAGGGAACGAGACACTACGTCAGAATGACGCTTTGGGGAACGCCTCAGGCGTGACAGGTGTCTGAAATCACTATCAAATCACGGCAATCATAATGACCGGCGACAGCCCGTGAATCATTAACGTGAATGATTAACGTGCGACCTGCAAGTATAAAAGGGAGCCTTGCAAACATGACAAACATCCTATCGTCTGAAGGGACTGTTGCAGGCAGGCCCCGAGGCATGGCAGGAAGACGTAGTGTCTCGTTCCCTGTTCTCAGGGAACATAGGTTACAGTCGTAACCTGAGACGTTCCCTTTCGAAAGGGAACTCTACACTACGTCAGAATGACGCTTTGGGGAACGATATACCAACGCCACCATGCTAAGGGGAGTGCCTGCCAAGCGGCAGTGACAATTGACAGAACTAGCAAATTCAAATGAAACGCTAGAACCACTCACCCTCAGGTCACACTGGGCTGTCAGTGACAGCACTCCCTACGGTCATAGCCCAAGCTATATGATACCACAGAAAAACCTCCATAAACATAGTTTTAGTGAAAGGTCTACCTGGGCCTGCTCAAGGGCCTAGGACCACAACTTCAACTTCTTAGAAGGGGTCCCTTCTAGGGAATGTGGCTAGGGAACCTGAGGGAACCCCAGCCAGTCACTATTCAGGGGAACGTGCCACCTGAAATGCCACCAGGCAGGCCTGACCTGGTGTCACCATACAAGACACTATAGTCTGGCCACTTCCTGTCTGTCCGAAGACAGAGCCTCTGGACACTTGCCTTTAGGAAGGCATCCAACCCGAGGGACTGCGAAGCAGGCAGTGAACCACTCGGACCGGATCTCAGAGACGGGATATCCTGGAGAGTATGACTCAGCATAGTGCATTACAACCCTTGCCAGAGAGGGGAGTTTCTCTACTCGATCCACGGATCAACCCAGTGTTTGTGTTTCAAAACACTAAGGAGGCCTGTGAGGGCCTAAGGACTGATCTAACTGGGAGGCCTCATGAGAGGCCTACGACCGACTGATCAGACTCAGGAGACCACATACTCATACTGACCCTCAGTGAGGGGAGCATTAGATCTACCTGGTAGGCAACCAGGCTGTAGCAAGATAAAGAGGTTCCAGGAGGGAACCCGTAGCAGAGAATAAAAACTTGAGTCGAGCCAGGGCGCAAGCTCACCTTTGGTAGCTGCCTGATAAGGTCTGCTAAACTGAAAGTAAGCGGCCACTAGCTTACAAAACCCAGCACCACTGTGAAACTACTCAGGGAGACCTGGATAGGCCTACTACCTGACAACCACAGTATGTGGGAGCTCACCATCAGAGAGGCCTGGTGCAGCCTACTATCTGATAACCATAAAACGTGAGAGCTCACTTTCAGAGAGGCCTGGAGAGGCCTACTACCTGAAAAACCATGCTCAGTGGAACACACAGTAAGTGGGAGCTAACCTTCCAAGGAGGCCTGGAGAGGCCTACTACATGATAACCACAGTATGTGGGAGCTCAACTTCAGGGAGGCCTAGTGAGGCCTACTACCTGATAACCACAGCGCATGGGAGTTCACTTACAGAGAGGCCTGGAGAGGCCTACTACATGACAACCACAGTATGCGGGGGCTCAACTTCAGGGAGGCCTAGTGAGGCCTACTACCTGATAACCACAGCGCATGGGAGTTCACTTACAGAGAGGCCTGGAGAGGCCTGCTACATGACAACCACAAAACCTGGGAGCTCAACTTAAGGGAGGCCTAGTGAAGCCTACCACAGTACATAGGAGTTCGCTTACAGAGAGGCCTAGAGAGGCCTACTACCCATTACCAGAAAACCCACATTAAGTGGAAACTCAAAGTATGTTGGAACTCAACTCCAGGGAGGCCTGGTGAGGCCTACTACCAGAGAACCATGACATGAAGGAGCTTACTTTCAGGGAGGCCTGGAGAGGCCTACTACCTGAAAACCACAGCTGACAGTGGGCCAGACTGGCAGTCCAGTTGACTGTCTATGGGGCTTTGCCTTCAGGGAGGCCTTATGAGGCCTACTACCTGATAGTTCAACCTCAGGGCCACTTAGTACCACAGTATGAGGGATTCAGCCCTCAGGGAGGCCTAGTAAAGCCTACTACCTGATCTCCACAAAAAATGTGGGAGCCCATCTTCAGGGAGGCCTGAAGAGGCCTACTTCCTGAAACGGTCTAATCAGCTGGATGTGTACTGCTGCTGGGGACTCGCCTAACAGGGAGGCCCGGTCGAGCCTACTAGCTGATAGCGAGTCTTTCTGCTACTTTAATGAACACTGCTGGAACCATACTAATAAAAAACTTTCCTAAAGTTTTGACCTAGTGTATGCTCCACAATGTTGTGACCCACCTCCGAGGAGGCCTGTTAAGACCTACTACTCGGTAGTGAGTCTTCTGCCCAAACTACCAGGGCCAACCACCAAAGGTGAGCTGGCCTAGGAGCCCTATCTTAGGGGTTACCCAGTCAAGGAGGCCTGCTGGGGCCTACTACCTAACTGTGCAGCCTTCAAGGCAGAAAAACTGTTACTACAGCGCTTACAGCATCCTGGTACCTAATCACATTGCCAAAGGCAGTGTACTCAGCAAAAAGCAATACCCTCATAGCAGGGGAGTACAACATACGCCACTCTGCCTAGTGGAGGCCCCATTTTAAGGGCCTACCTACTAAATGCAAGGGCATCAGCTCATGGCAATGCTCTGGCTTCAAGGGAGCGGAGTTCAAATACCGGAATGAAATGTAGTTAGAACTCCCTGCTCAACCGGAGCCATCATGGTGTGAGGTAGATAATACAGAGCTGAGAATGGATTACTCAAAACTACCCTGCGTTAGCGGGGGAGTAACACCATATGCCCCTGAAATGTTAGACAGGGAGCGGGCCTGCAAGTGGCTCCAAAGGGTGACAGGGATTTGTCCTGTGCCCAGCCTGGGGGAGCGGAGCTTGCTTGCAAGCCAACCAACTTTCACCCATCGTCCGAGCGGTTCAGCTCAACGGGCTGAGTGGAGCCAGCTCTAGAGGCCTAAAAACAAGTAGCTCTGTTCGGCAGGGTCTGGCAAACTATCACATCGCAGAGCGAAAGACAGCCTGACCCGCCTGAAGGATCATACCTCAACTACCACCCTGCATTACTCTATCACCCCTGAATGCAGTGAAAGGGGCGGGCTTTGGCCAACAACTCCCATTTAAGGGAGGAGGCTGAAATCTCGGGGAGGAAGCCTACACATAATAAAATGCGGCAGCTATACTTAGCAAAACGCCTCCAACATCCCAAACATAGCCTAGGCCAGCTACAGAGGCGGCCCGGGTTAGGGCCGACCTACAAGCATAGATCTACCTGAGGGATCGGAGGAGCCACAGCCTACTTGATTGAGAGGCTGTGAAACACTCAACCTACTGCCAGGGGAGCGAAGTACTCAGGATACCAATGTCACAAACCGAAAGGTAGGACATAAGATCTATCTGAAGCGCCAGCGTCAGTCTAAACCTAAAGTAAAAAAGTCTTTTTTTTTTTTTTTAGGAAGATCAACTACTCTACCCCTAGGCGGCTTAAAGCCCTGAGGCTAACATAGAAATGAGTGGTGGCCCACCACGCATAAAAATGTCATGACAGGAAGGCCATCACCTACTCACACGGGAGTCAAATCTTTTTTGAGCTTCTCCCTAAATCGTTCTAGCCACAAGCTGGGGGGGGGGGCTTCAGGGCCCTGAAGTTCCAATACCTTACCTCATTGCTCCTCTAAGAATGACTCCCTAGGTCTATACAGGGAACAAGGTCTGTAGAGAAATACAAATCAGTGTTAGTATACACACAGAAATTATATTAAAAACCAACCAGTTCACCTGCGGCGTGCAGAGTGAAGACTCGCCAGAGAGTTCTCTATGAACCTGGGGGCCATCACTTTACACGCCTGAAAGAGGCGCTCTCACCAACCAAGCCGAGGCGGGCCATCAGAACCTTGTTCTCATCATAGACCCAGCCCCAGGCCTGGTGTAAGAAACGCCTGGGGAGTCGGGAAAAAGAGGAGAGGGCTAGGATAGCAACAGCCCTCCAGGAGATGATCCATCACTAACGCTGTGATCGTTTGTACTGGATCACCTCCC
Organism: Carassius carassius; assembly: GCF_963082965.1. Lineage (NCBI taxonomy): Eukaryota > Metazoa > Chordata > Actinopteri > Cypriniformes > Cyprinidae > Carassius > Carassius carassius. The sequence goes on along the minus strand of NC_081782.1, from coordinate 29,766,682 downwards.
TCAGATCCTTCTTTTTCCTGCGGGAGTCACGCCTCCTCTGTGACCTGCTCCTACATGGAGGGGGTGCACGAGAGGCGACACTAGCTCTCTGGCCCTGTCTACGGCCCTCAGGTCGTGAAGGGCCAGGCTCTCCCGCCTGTCTGGGCTCGGATCCGGATCTCAGCGGTATACAGGTCTTAAACGCCGCTGAGCGCGCCTTCGCCTCCCTGAACTTTCCAACCACCGCCTCCACGGAGGTGCCAAAAAGTTCAGAGGGCGAAACCGGTGCATCAAGGAGAAAGGCCTTCTCTTTCTCCCCGATGCCAGCCAGGTTCAACCACAGATGCCTCTCCGTGGCCACCATTGCCGCCATCGATCGACCGATCGAAGCGGCAGTCTGTTTAGTGGCCCGGAGAGCAAGATCTGTGGTGCGGCGCAGCTCAGCCACCGCCTCAGGGGACAGCCCTGCCCCCTGGTCGAGATCCCCCAGCAGGTCGGCCTGGTACGCCTGCAACACCGCCATAGTGTGCAGGGCAGCACCGGCCTGACCCGCTGCCGTGTATGCTCTGCCATTCAAACGCGCTGTGGTCTTGAGCGGTTTGGATGGCAGGGCTGGAGCACTCAGTGTCGACGCCCGCCCAGACACGAGATGGTTCGCAAACGTCTCGTCAATGGGCGGCATCGACACATACCCATACTCGCCAATCCCCTCAACATCAGCGAAACTAGCCCGCTGATGTTGGTGGATCCGAGCAGAGTATGGGTTCTTCCATGCCCTCTCGATCTCAGTATGGAGATCAGGAAGAAATGGAAGGCTCGCCTGAGCTGGTGGTCTATGGCCGGGGAGAAATCGATCGTCCAGCCTGCCACGAACAACTTCTCCCCTAACGCGCCGCCATGGCAGTTGCAACCTGTCAGTGGCGCGTTCCATTACATCCAGCAGCTCAGCATACATGGGGCAGGGTGGCTGAGAGGGTTCAGGGTCCACCTGAATGACCTCCTCATCATCCATCACCTGCCCGTCCTGAAGAGCATCTGTTGCAGGAACAGTAGGAGAAAAATCCTCTTCGTCATCCACCTGCAACTCACCCTCGTCATCCGCCGAATCATCTGAGAGGTTAACACCTCTCTCAAGACGATCGGCGAGATCCCTCTGGGAACCCCATGACGCGAGTCGCCGCTCTGCCTCAGCGCGAGCGGGACCTGAGCCACGAGGTACAGATGGTGAGCCCTCCTCACTCGAGAAGAAGGCTAGACGAGAGCGGAGCGTTTTCAAAGCAAAACGCTCACAGTTTGCACAGACAGCTCCCTCAAGAGCCGCCTGTGCATGCTCTTTGCCCAGACAGAGAACGCACAGTTCGTGTGAATCACCCGGCGTCAAATACCTTGGGCACGGATCCGCACACTTCCTGAAGCTTTCAGCCTTCTCCGTGCGTTTCATTTTCTTTGCCGACTTTTCCAGCGATATCAAACAGACAGTCCCTGAAGACGAAAAGATGTTTGTCATGTTTGCAAGGCTCCCTTTTATACTTGCAGGTCGCACGTTAATCATTCACGTTAATGATTCACGGGCTGTCGCCGGTCATTATGATTGCCGTGATTTGATAGTGATTTCAGACACCTGTCACGCCTGAGGCGTTCCCCAAAGCGTCATTCTGACGTAGTGTAGAGTTCCCTTTCGAAAGGGAACAATCTAATACAGTGGGAGAACACTGACAAATTTGAAACTCTGAAAGATTATTTGCGCAACATCGTAAAAAAATGTTGCAGTTCTGAAGAAGGAAATCTCAAAAACAACATAATGTTTGCACAGATATTTTTATTTTTTTTTTACATTTTGCAAGCTTGCAAATCTTATTTTTCGATCTTGCAAAACTTTTTTTTGTAAGATTTTGAGTTTTCGAACACTTAGTTTCAACCTTTCAGACCTGTATTTTCAGTTTTGAATCATGGCAGCATTTAAATCCCATATTAAACACATTTACCTCAAAATGATGAGACCTATCTACCCACATAATGTAGCTTTGAGACAGGAATATTTCATGATCATAAATGTAGGGGTGTAATTAAAATCAATCTCAGCCAATGGACTAAAACGTTACATTTTGATAGCGACATGAAAATGCGCAAAACATTTACATTAAGTTTCATAATTTACAAAGAAAATATCAAATAAGTATTTTTTTTACCTTAACTTTATTGTATATATATATATATATAACAACAATGGAATAAAATGCAAAATTAATTCAATATCATAAGTTGAAATTTAGGGGTTAGGGTTCGAGACAGCCACCTCCCATATAAAACGTGTTTGTGTTAAGTGTTAAGAAATAGGAGTTTATAAAGAAATCCTCACTTTTGCACCGATATGTATGCGGGTGTCTGATCGATGAGTGCCCTGTCTGATGAACTGAGCCGGAGTCTCATCCAGATGCAGCAGCATATTCTCTGAAAACAACCATTCATTCGTTATAAAATGATTTTTAGCTACAGATTAAGAGTCTTCAAAATATCTTCATAACAATAGATATTAATAGAATTTTATGAACACTTACTGTGCTGGTCACATGTAGAGTCTGGAGCCAATCGGAGAGCACGATTTGATGAACTGGTACAAGGCAAACAAATGGGCCTGTGGACAAAGTTATAGATGTAATGCTTTCACTGGCAAGACATAACTACATGTCAATAAATCCGAAGGCAATCCACTAAGAGTTATGATATATCGTTAACCCATTTAAATCCCACTGGAAGGTTTTCATTAATCAAGCTCTTTTTAGTGCGTAATTAAATATGTGCAGTTTCACATGTCTAGTATAAATAGTTTTCACATGACCAGAGCAGTTTAATTCCAGTTTGCACCTCGAGAAGATGATGACTGCATCAAAGCTAGTAATGTATGTTAAAGATATGACAAAGATACACATTATTGATATATTGTTTAGTTTTAATTTATGAGTAAACATCTTTTGACCACTGGTATAACCGTGAACTTCGGTACACAACATAAATCCAATTGCAGTTGTTTGTGAAAACCAATAGAATGAGAAGAAACGTAAAAGCTGAATCGTACCTTGCATTCTTAGATATTTTAATATCACTCAATCTAATCAAAGCAATGTCGTAATCATAAAACTCTTTGACATTCTTGTCCTGAAGGCCTCTCACATCAAACCGTGGATGAAGAATCAGCTCCATGGCTTTAGCTTTGCCATTACCTTTGTAAGAGAATCGAAGAATTGTAAATGTTCATGTTGAAGTTTGACTCATTAACAGCATGAAGTCAACATGCTGACCCAATTTACTGTTCATGGTCATATTGATTTATCTCTGCACATTATTTTAAATCACAAAATGCTGTTTGAATCTTTTATCAAATTGGGTTCTGCCAACTTAATTGATTATCTTTGTGTGGAATATAGCATTAGTTTAAGTCCTTGAATTCCATGAAGATGCTGGAAATAAAAAAAACACCAGTTCTTACCATGTTGAACTGTTATATCTGAAGCACTGGCTGTTGATATAGATTCATTCGAATCCACTTTTATTAAGCAGTGTGCAGCTGTCAACACCATGTTCTTGGTCAGTATAGACCCTCTGCATGTTCGAGGTCCCTGGATGACAGAAAAACTGATCAAATATCATCTACCTTCCAAATGCACCCGTTTTTATAAACAAAACTCAGATAATCCACAAGGGAAACATGCAACAGATATACAGCAAGATAATGAGAACAAAACTGGGAACAGGTGAGCACAATTAATCAAATCATATCAACAAGTGAAGAGAGGGAACAAGAGAGAGTTTCAAAGGAAAACTAAGCAGAAAGTCCATGAAATCGAACATAACTGTGACAGATGTCTTTATCACTTCTTTATGTAAGTTTCACTCTTGATGTGAATTTACTAACCCAGTAAATATCGACGTGCCAAGGTTTGGTGGTGTAAGTGGTTTCAGATTTGTCCTGCTCCTCTTGTGCCACTCCACACTTAGTCACGGCAGAATCACCTGGACAAGAAGAAGGAGGTTTACACTGCGCAAATCCAACACTGAAGGGATTGCATCTTGGAAAAGAGACTTTTTTAAGGTCAACAGAAACCAGCATACATCTTCATAGTTGAAATCACAATCATTTGGCATTTTTTACATCTGTTTTATTGGATACTGTGATTCTATTGTGCAGAAGAACCAGCAGGGCACTACAGACTATGACTGGAGAGAAAAGTCTGGTAACACTTTACAATGCAGCGGCACTAATATGCATTAAAGCAGACGACTGGAAGTTGAAAATGCATGCTTCTACCCATTGTGGTAATTAACATATGCATTTACACTATAGTTAATATAATATCTTATTAGGGAATTAATACTTTAACACATTAGCAACACCTGTAAAGTGTTGCAAAAGTTTCATATATAATACCTGCAATTGTGAATTGTTTTTGATGCTGTATTTAAAAGTGAATCTGCGACGCCTACAGTTTATCCTGATTCTACTACTGCTGACCTGATTACTTACTGATCATTTGATTGAACACAAGCCCGAGCTGTCTGTAGTCCTTCAGAACGAAAACATGACGCTCATCTTTCTTGCAAGAGGCAATGCTTTTGAGTTCTATCTTGTTAACTTGTTGTCCAACAGCAAACACATAGACATCTGCAGAAACACAACAACATACACAACTGGTAACATTAAGAGAGAGAGAGAAAAAAACATTACCTAGAAACATTCACAAAATTAAACTTTCATGAAATACACACATGAAAATCGTTTAAACTTGTCACATACAAGTAGGTATGTCATTAAGGTAATTAAACCATATTCATTGTAAAATTATAGACATTGTATACATTAGTCTGGTAGCATTAGGGTTAAACCTTTATGAGACTAACCCAGGAGCTCCTCTTGTGTGTGGTCTTGTGAGTTTGGTTTGTAGCCAAATAAGTTTCGGATCTTGGGTAAAACGATTTGTGGGCTGGGTCCCATATTAGAGTAACCTGAAAATACACAAAAGCAAAATAAGTACATGATTGAATGACCTCTAAAATAAGAAGTGACGTTAAGATAGTTCACTTAAAATTTAAAATTCTTTTATAATTTACTCTCAACACCAACGACATATTTTGCATCCTTTGTGTAGCACAGAATATATTTCGATTCATATGAAGTCAGTGGAGTCCACTGAGGCTGGGACCCTACAGTTCACATTTTATTTTATGTTCCTAAGAAGTCACATGACCTAAGAATTGGTAAGTGAGTAATAAAATTTTTCTTTTTCAGTCAACTACCACCTTCAGACAGATTTACACTGAAAAAAGAAAATATTTTCTTACAGAGTATTTTTGTCATTTTCTTTTCTGGTATAATTATCTATAAATTCTTGAATCAGGATGACTTTACTTGAATCTAAAATGACTTAGGATATTATGTGTTGTTTTCTGAAAAATATATATTTTTTAGTTTTTGCTTAAAACAAGCAAAAATATCTGCCAGTGGGGTGAGAGAAAAATATTCTTGTTTAGCCTCTGAATTAAGATGATTTTTCTTACTGCACTGGCAGATATTTTTGCTTGTTTTAAGCAAAAGCTAACAAAATTACGTTTTTTTTTGTTTGTTTGTTTTAAACAGACTCAATATATTAAGTAATTTTACTTGTCAAGTAAATGCATCTTGATATAAGAATGTTTAGATATTTATGCTAGAAAATGTAAGTTGGAGACTGATGGTCAATCCTACAGAAGTGTAACCGTGTGTTGCATCTACACTGATCACTACAGCACACACATATACTGGAGAAGTAACTTTGTTTAACCCATTACCCTTAGCCGTCTCATACAGGTCAGTCTTACCGTCGGTTGCAATGATGATGACGTTCTGAGTCTCATTGAAGTGACTTCTTTTGTTCTCTCTGAGGAGAGCAAGCCGCTCGTACACCCTGTATAGGGCATCATGCAGATTGGTGCCTCTCTTACTCCCGTGGCCTAAAATGATTTCATAAAATTAGAAACTGGAGTAAGAACACTGCGATAAGTTTGTAGTAAGTGAACATACTTTCATCGCTAAACTCCTGTAATTTCCTCATGACGTAATGCACATCTTGACTCAGGTCGTTTGTAATGGACACGATTTCTTTGGTCTCGCTGGCATACGAGATGATGCCAAACCTCATGGTGACTTCATAGCTGTCCAGCTAGAAGATTAATTATTGCACAAGTGTTTATTTTGATTCAAACAGACGCTGGCTGTTTTATACTGTAAAACATTATGCACACATACAGTATATGAGGAGCAGTGATGCAGAGAAGGCCTAGGGTTTGAAATGTTTTGTGTATAATCATCATGTGAATATTTCTCCTAGACTGCTTCCTTTATATAAAAAAAAGTGTTATTTTTATAACTGTGTAATAATTTGCTGGTTATTGAACAGAACTCTAGTAGGAATTATTGGTTAAATGTTAGTTTTTTTTTTACTTATTACATGACTGTCTGGAATCATTTTCTCACATAAAAGCACAACAGACAAATCGGGTTAAATCGAGGTAAAATTTTGGCAAAAGTCTTGTAGTGTATTCCAGCCCTTAGGGGTCATTCACAGAAAACACCCCACTGTGTTCTAACCGCACTATTTTTGAACATTTGATCTGTTTTTACATGTATCAGATGTTCACAGGATGTCAACACAATGTCTGGACTTTGGACATTCACTGCAAAAAATAAAAAAATAATAATAAAGATTTTCTTTCATAGTATTTTTGTCTTGTTTTCCAGTATGAATATCTAAACATTCTTAAATCAAGATGCATTTACTCGATAGTACAATGATTAAAGATATTAAGTCTAGTTTTAATAAAAAGTTGTTAGTTTTTTGCTTAAAATAAGCAAAAATATCAGCCAGTGCGGTAAGAAAAACAATCTTAATTTAAAGGCTATACAAGAATATTTTCTTTCCCCCCTGGCAGATATTTGTGCTTATTTTAAGCAAAAATGAACACAATTTTTATCTTTTTTTTCATATATTTTTACTAGAAAACAAGACAAAAATACTAAGAAAATATTTTTTTTCAGTGTTGCTCTGCATCCAGCTGTTTTAAACAAGTTTTTCGAATTTATTATTTTCATATGCAGTGAGCTTTAAAAGGAACCCGGGTTAAGACTTGTATGGCTTAATATAATGTAAATGATGTCAAGTGAAGTCATCTTTATTTAGCACATTTAACAATACAGATGTCTCCTACTGAAGTATGTGGTAGAAAACCCAAAGACTTACGTTATAAAAAAAACCCTACATCATTTTATTAGGGCTATGACAATAAATCGATGCATCGTGAATCGAAAAACGATTCTGCGATTTTCCAAATACATCGTGATTCTCTCTGGACTCGATTCTGAGCTTAGATTTTAACAGCAGGTTGCACTGGGTGCTTTAGAAACAGCTGTAATCTGATTGCTTCCAGTTCCTTTCACACACACCACTTGAACCTCAAATAATCATTCATAAAGTTTGAAAAGTTTGAATCGAATTACAAGGGTGTTCACAATGGGCTTTGTTTGCATTTGTTGCACACTTAAAACAGACTCCGTCTTCCTTTTTGCAACTTTATTTAGCCAGTTCTGTTGAAACTATCTTTTTTACACGAAGCAACACAACATCTCATACCAGCCACGCTATAGCCTACGTTCCTTCTTTTTTTTCCGTCTGCGCTGGCCTATCACATCATCATAACTGAACTTTCACCTCTCAGTAACATAAATCAGAATAATTTCCAGAATATTTATCGAATTAAATTACAATGAAATTATAGTGATTCCCCTTACATAGTTCTAAACATATCCCTATTCTAGGAAATTATGAAATGATAAAATAATACTTATAAATAATAATTCTAGGTCGCAACACCCTCCCCCACTAGAAAAAAAACAAATGTGTCCAAACATTTTCTTTCCTATCTTCACAATATTAATCAACAATGTCTCCACAATGGAACACATGGAGGAAGGTAATTAACCAGGTATTTTCACACACATACATTACAGAGTGGTTATAACATATTATCTCTCCATATTCTTTTCTCTTTTTTCAAGTTTCTCATGGCAACAATACTAGACTAAGTGTCCATAGTCCATTAGTATTGAAGGGTGAATAATCCATTGAAGTATTGGTGGGCCCCCCAATCTTCACAAAGGGACAAGGAAAATACCACATACACCCAAACTTATGTGTCTACATATTCCAAAACCATGCATTTAGTAATCTATACCGTAAGTGTAAACACAACTACTGTTCCTGTAACCACTGCTTGTATATTACACCACTGTTTTAATTTCAATATACTAGGATAATAACCTAGTTCTGTACTTATTACTTAAATAACTGTCCAGATTACCTGTTCTGTATTATGTGTTAGCTACTACCATGAACTGTAACTTGTAATAGATAAACATTAACCATAAACTAACGAATAAGATTATCTCTATGTGTCTTTTATATCTATCCATGATAAAAAGGATACACAAATGATGATCTGGTAGAGAAACCACAGGCAGTTCCTGCGGACGTCTTCACACCAACATGGCAGGCCTTCAGCTGTTGAAAGGTTGGCTGGCCTAGCTGGTCATAGGTATAGATACGCCTGGGCTGCCTAGCTCTCCTTAGCCTGTTTCTCCACATCTCTGTATCACTTTGCTCATCCTCTGATTCAACAGCCGGAACCTCAATCTCCCTTTCCGAGCTATGTCTCTCCTCAATAGGCTCCTCTTCAGGCTGTAACTCCGGTACAAGCGCCCTCTCAGGCCTGTCTCGGGGTGTCTCTGTTCTAGGACAGAACTCTTTTGCTTCTGCATTCAGAGGTGTCTCAGCATGTCCCACTGCTGTCCAGAGACGATACTCCTCCTCACTGGAACTGTCTGTATCTGCTCGGTAAGTATCATGTCTGGCTATATGATCCCTTCTTGTTGTCCGTTTTGCTTTTTTTCTGTTGTTTTTCTCTTCAAGGTTGGATTCATGACCTTCCGGCTCTTCAACCAGATAAGGGCATGGTAGAAGTAGGTTACGATGTAACACCCGTCTTCTCCCTGTTCCTTGCAATGGTTCAATCACGTACACTGGACTATCAGGGCCTTTTCTTTCCTTGACAACATGAATCATGTCTTCCCAGTGGCTACGCAGCTTTCCAGTACCGCCTCTGGGCGTGAGGTTTCTCACCAGGACATGATCACCTGGTTCCAGAACAGAACTCCACGTGCGCTGATTGTAGTTTTTCTGTCCTCTCCTTGCACTTTTCTTCATGTTTTGCATCGCAATAGCATAGGCTTCTTGCATGACTTCTCTCCATTTCCCTGCATAGTCAGTCTGTGACTGGTTCCTTTCTCCTCCTTCCTTGGGGAACATTAGATCGACTGGTAAAGTTGACTCACGACCAAAGAGAAGGAAGAATGGGGAGAATCCCGTCGCCTCATGCACAGTTGAGTTATAGGCATGGACCACTTTGTTTAGGTGTTCTTTCCACCTTGACTTCTGAGACTCTTCAAGCGTGCGCAACCTACCCACTAGCGTTCTGTTGAAGCGCTCTGCAGGATTAGCTTGAGGGTGGTATGGGGAGGTGCGTGAATGGCGAATACCACAGTAGTCTTGTAACCTGTGAAAGAGAGTATTTTCAAACTCTTTTCCCTGATCATGATGTATCTTAGATGGAAAACCAAAACGCATAATAAAATCATCAAAGAGTTTTCTTGCCGCGGTCTTCCCAGACTTGTCTTTCATTGCGTAGGGCCTGTGCGTATTTGGTAAAATGATCCACCACTACAAGTATATACTCCTCACCCCCTTTACACTTGTCTAAGTGTAAGTAGTCAATGGATATCATCTCAAACGGTGCCGAGGTCTCAATGGTCTGGATAGGTGTCCTGATTATTCTGTTAGGTTTTTTCCTTTTTATGCAGCGACACATCTGGGTAACATAGTGTTCCATTTCCTGTCTCATCTTTGGCCAGAAGAACCGTTCTCTTGCGAGAGCCACCATTCGTTCGGCACCTAAGTGTCCCATTTCCCTGTGGAGATGCTTGTACACAATAGGCTTCAGGGACTCAGGAACAACTAACTGCTTTCTCGCTGCAGTCTCTCTTCTGAGAATGCCATTCTCCATCAATCTTTAGACGGGGCCACTCTCGGAGAAGTTGTCTCACTGCTCCACTTTCTGCCAGCTTGTCTTTATGTTTCAAGAATAAATGTGCTTTTTTCAAAGCCAGTGCTCTACTAATGGCTAAGTCTGCACTCTGGGCAACTCTGATGTCTTCCACTGCAAGAGGCTGGATTGGCTCTGAGATGTTACACTCCTCTGGTAGTGCATCGATGTTACATGTGACAACAGAGATCCAATCAACATCTTGGGTTTTATCTCTTTCCAGAGCTTTTCCGATGCATTCTATAGCTTCCTGGGGGCATTCTTCTGTACACTCTCGCATGATCTCTTCAATGGGCTTTTGTCTTCGTGACAGGAAATCTGCATCTCTGTTTGCTGTTCCGGGTCTGTACTTCAATGTGAATCTATAATCCGCCAGCTCTGCCACCCAGCGGTGTCCCGCTGCATTGAGCTTTGCTGACCTCGTGACATAGGTCAAGGGATTATTGTCACTATATACCACAAAGTCAGGTGCATGGAACAGGTGGTCACGAAAACGTTCTGTGATGGCCCATTTTAGTGCCAAAAATTCTAATTTGCCAGAATGTAATTCTTGTAATTCTTTTCTGCCGGTGACAATGTCCGTGAGCCATAGGCAATGACCCTAAGAACACCCTCTTGACGCTGGTACAATACTGCACCTAAGCCCTCTTCTGAGGCATCCACGTGAAGTACAAAGGGTTTCTCCAAGTCCGGATATGCCATCACTGGTGGATTTGTCAGCTGATCTACCATCCTGTTCAGTATTTCCTGGTGAATCATTGTCCACTGGACAGGATGGGATGGTGGCAACTGAGCAGACCTACGGCTTACATTCTTTCTCTTTTGGCTTTGCGTCTGTTCAGACTTGGGCTTTGCTAACAGTTCGTAGAGAGGTTTGGCTATCCTGGAGAAGTCTGGTATATAGGATCTATAGTAACTGAGGAAACCCATCAGCTTCCTCACCTCTCGCACAGTGGTTGGTGTCTCATGCTTCAGTGCTTGAACTGCTTCCCCCTCTTTGGGGTTCATCTTGTATCCCTCTGCAGAGATTACTCGACCCACATAACAGACCTCACTTTTAAAAAAGTCACATTTTTTTGGCACACATTCTCTTTGCCGTCGCAGTACCTGTCTCACGTTTTGGATATGTTGTTCAAAGCTGGAGCTAAACACTAACACATCATCTAAATATGGGACACACACCTCATCTCTCAGATCTCCCAGACATCCCTCCATGTAGCGCTGAAAAGCTGCAGGTGCATTAGTAAGCCCAAACGGGATCCTCACCCATTCATACAGTCCCCATGGTGTTATGAATGCGGTGCAGGGTCTACTTTTCTCACTCATGAAACCCTGGTGGTAAGCCTTGCCCTGGTCCAACACCGTGAACCAGGAGTTGCCCCCCAGGTTTTCCAGGATCTCCTGTATTCTCGGGATTGGATGACGATCCGGCTGTGTTTTCCCGTTCAGCAGTCTGTAGTCTATGCACAAGCGTAGACCTCCATCTTTCTTCCTCACGCATACCACAGGCGAAGAATATGACGAACAAGACTTCTGGATCCAGCCTCGACTGAGTAAGTCCTGTATGTGAGTTTTCACTTCTTGGTAGAGGTGTCTAGGAATTGCATTGTATGTTCTTTGGACAGGCACATTGTCTTTTAATTGTATGTCCATCTGCAAATTTTTGATACAACCCGTGTCCCACTCATCCTTTGCAAAAACATCACATTCCTCCTTGAGCATTTGTTGTACCTGTGGCCGTTGGTCATCTGGCAGATGGCTCAGGTCCACAGGTGGGTCCCAGGGCTCAGCTTGTGGCATAGAGCTGGATTGCTGTGCAAGTGAGGTGACACTGCTGCTGTCTCGCGCCTCAGGTCTCTGATCAAACATAGACTTTGTCTGCGACGGGTAGATGGCATCAACACTGTGCAACCACCCAAGTGTCGTGCGACTACATAGCATGATGTCATTGTCAGTCAGGTTTTCAACAGTAACCTCTATTTTACCGTTATCTTCAGAAGGGAGCCGAATTAACTGCTCTCTGATGACTAAGCCTGTTGGCCATGGTGTCTCATGGTTCGGCTCCAACACTACATGTGACGAATTCAACACTCTCTTATTTAGTAGGCCGCATGGCACTGCTACATTCATCTTGCATCATAAAAGCATTCTGAGCTGAGGTGCAAGTACATTCAACCACTTGCTCAATGCACAAGTGCTCCTCAGGAATCTTCTTCATGAGCATTTATGAATTTATGGCATTTTGGTGCTTCTGTGTGAATGGTCTATTAACAGTAAAAAGCCAGAACGCTGTTGCCTTTGTGAACAACATTGTCTCTATTTACTGGTAAAGTCATACTGGTAATTTTACAGCAATTTACCAGGAAAGGGGCTTATGTGGCATCGTATCAGTATTTTATTTTCTAAATTGTGCATTAAAAATGGCAACATCAAACCAGCCACCTCCCATAGTCCCAAATGTGTATAAAACCAAATGGATTTTTTTAAATAGCTTAGATCTCTTTTGGGTTTTCTACTACATATTTCAGTAGGAGACAAATCATTTATGTTACAAGTCGTAATACTCGGGGTTCCCTTTAAATTTTCAAGTTTTACAAATACAAACCTTCTGGACAAGTTGAATAGTGGCATTTTTTGCTAAGTGAAAACTCTCCAGTGAAATGCTGGCTGATGTGTCCAAAAGGATGAAGACATTCAGACGTCCTTCTGCAACCCTGATAGTCCTGCCCAAAGCTTGCTCTAGTGATTAAACACAACCTAAGTAAACTACTACAATAATGAAGCAATGATGTAATGCTCATCACTTGTGCACAAGAAAATGATGTTTTACAAAAGTGCTCTTTTCACCTTTCTTTTTGAAGTCAGGGTGTGACACGTCCATGACCGCGGTCAGAGATCCTCCTAAGGCCTGAGCCACAGCATCTGGTTGATCATATGTGTACTGGGCTAAAAAAAACAAATGAGATATGTTTATGTTGTCTCAACTACATGCAAACAAACCTCTGTTTCTGTGACTGACCATAGCAGCGTGGTTCTGCTCCGCTCCATTCCCTTGAATCCAAACACTGTCTCTCAGAGGAGCCAAGCATATCCAGACCTGACTGACACAGATAGTGCACTTTGTCTCCGATATGAAAGCGTTCCCCAGAACGTAAGGCTCCTGGAGGTGTGCCTGGGTTTTTGCAGTCCTCCGCTGGAACAATGATGAATATATTTATCAATTATATACTATATATTTTTATATGGAAACGATGCATTTTTCAGTAAGGATTCAAGTTTAGGTATATTACGTAAGATTATGAAGAATATGGTCATGAGAATAATTGCTTTATATGTACTAATAAATAAATATGTTAATCATAGGCCTGCTAATAAGCAACTAGTTAATAGTGAGAATTGCAAAAGTGTTACTGTTTTATTAGTCATTAGAATATCTTTACTTTAGCTTCCTGCAGTCACTCATTGTAAGTTTCGTTTAGACAACTAGGTGGCTACATCACAGTGAAAATATACATAACTGGAAATTAGAGAGCTGTACTATTGGAAAACAGAAATATAAATCTCATCGCAGGTAGTCCATTGAAAGTAATGCAACTTCAGATACTGACAAGCAGTATAAATGCTTACACTGGTCATCACAAACGGGTGTAGTACCGGTCCATCCACCCCACTGAGTGCAGTTTCTCTCAGCAGATCCAGTCAAAACAAATCCTTCATGACAAGAAAATGTCTGCTTTTCTCCAATCTTGAACCACTGTGTCCTGGGCCAGAACTGCCCGTTGTCAAGCTGAAGTTGAGCAGGGCAAAGGATCTCTGAGAGTCAAACAGAGACATGAGTGCTTTAAGTAGAAGTCAAAATTTGTTGGGATTTTCACACTTAAATAAGTTCAAACTTGGTTTAACATTATGTTTCACACTGTTCTATCTTTAGCCTGGATTAAATTCCAGTTTAACAATCATGTCTGTAATGACTGTATTATTGATCGAATAAATCAAGCCTATTTAAATAATGACTTAGATGTATATGAGAATATACCCTTGCACACAGCATCGCGTTTTCTCTGTCCATTTGGGAGGATCAGGGCTGACCATTCCCCATCTTTGTCACAGACTCTTTGCATTGCTGGAAAAGGGTAGTGTCCTGCTTTGCAGTGATAGGTCAGCACACTTCCCACCAGTCCCTCATTGGAGTAGGACACGCTACCTCCCTTTATGGACACATCCAAAGTGCAGTTCTTCGGTGTTTCCTCATAATCTCCATAATCATTGGTTTCTAAAATACACAGATGTGATTCATAGTGTTCAATCGAATAACCCAATAAATGTGCAATTCCTTGATCAAATCTCAATTCGGAACAATAACTATGAACCAGGTAAACTAGAAATTCATTTTGATGCTCTCCTTGTCCAAGGGATTCAAAAAGACTGGAGCAGTAAAGTCAAAAAGCAGAAGAATTCCATATGATATTATCATGATACTTGTGTCACAATACAATATTACTGCGATTTTAAATATATTGCAATATTCTGCAGTATATTGCGATATAACAGTGCAACTTGAAGTTGTGCAGACCCTTCAGCAACTGGGGCATTTGAAAGAAAATAACTGTTCAATTTAAATCAAATTAAATAAAACATGTAGTCTTACATCTATGGATGCACTGAAATGAAAATTCTGGGCCCGAAACGGAAAACGAATATTCTGGATTCACTTGGTAGAAAAACGAAAATGCTTTATAATGATTAATTATTATTTTATTTAATGATATAAAGTAATTTTGTAAGACTAAAAAATTTAACTCACAAGCCAATAAAGTTTTCACAGTTTTACTGAAAGTAACACAAAAAAACTGGACAGAATTTTTATTTACATTTGTAACACTTTATGTTACGTTACGTTATGTCACCAATTCACAATCTCAACAAATTAGAATACTTCAAGTCCAATAAAAAAAACAAAAAAAAAAAAAACATTTTAGTGAATTGTCGGCCTTCTGGAAAGCATGTTCATTTACTGTACATTTACACAGTACTTTTTGCTTTAATTGCTGCCTCAATTCAGCGTGTCATGGAGGTGATCAGTTTGTGGCACTGCTGAGGTGGAATGGAAGCCCAGGTTTCTTTGACAGTGGCCTTCAGCTCATCTGCATTGTTTGGTCTCTTGTTTCTCATCTTCCTCTTGACAATAGCCCATAGATTCTCTCTGGGGTTCAGGTCTGGTGAGTTTGCTGACCAGTCTAGCACACCAACACCATGGTCTTTTTACCAACTTGTGGTGCTTTTGGCAGTGTGGGCAGGTGCCAAATCTTGCTGGAAAATGAAATCAGCATCTTCAAAAAGCTGGTCAGCAGAAGGAAGCATGAAGTTCTCCAAGATTTCTTGGTAAACGGGTGCAGCACTTTGGTTTTCAAAAAACACAATGGACCAATACCAGCAGATGACACTGCACCCCAAATCATCACAGACTGTGGAAACTTAACACTGGACTTCAAGCATCTTGTGCTAAGAGCTTCATCATCCTTCCTCCAGACTCTAGGACCTTGGTTTCCAAATGAAATACAAAACTTGATCTCATCTAAAAAAAAAGGACTTTGGACCAACTTGGCAACAGTCCAGTTATTCTTCTTAGTAGCCCAGGTAAGACACCTCTGATGTTGTCTGTGGTTCAGTAAATCTCTTGACACATCTGTGTGTGGTGGCTCTTGATGTCTTGACCCCAGCCTCAGTCCATTCTTTGTGAAGTTCACCCAAATTCTTGAATTGATTTTGCTTGATAATCCTCATAAGGCTGTGGTTCTCTTGGTTGGTTGTGCATCTTTTTCCTTCCAGTCAACTTTCTGTTAACATGCTTGGATACAGCACTCTGTGAACAGCCAGCTTCTTTGGCAATGAATGTTTGAAAACTTAAATGTTTGAAACCTTAGCAGGTGTTTGATTTGATTAGCTGATTGGCATGTTACCATACTCTAATTTGTTGAGATTGGTGGGTTTTTGTTAAATGTGGGCCAAAATCATCACAATTAAAAGAACCAAAGACTTAAACTACTTCAGTCTGTGTGCACTGAATTTATTTAATACATACACGAGTTTCACAATTTGAGTTGAATTAATAAAATAATTTAACTTTTCCACAACATTCTTATTTATTGAGCTGCACCTGTACGTATTAACTTCCTTATATGCAGATTTGAACTGCTTTGTTGAACAATGGTTAAGCAGGATTTGAACTGGAGCTCCTCACCTCTCAAGTACCTCTCCATACACCATGAGCTACTGAACAAACCTTCCATCTCTGAAAACCCATAGATATGAAACTGGATATGTGCGATGCTAACGTTCAAAAGCATCAGTTTTCAAATCTCCCAGCATATTAATATTGTTTTGAAGTCAGAACATGATATTGTTCAAGTAATTTTGTTCAAGTCACTTTATTAATCGAAATTCTGTAAATTTGTGTGAAAAGGAATAAAAGGTTTAAGAGTTTTACTGCCTCTAGTGTTCATTTAATTTGGAAACTGCAGTGATATGTACTTATTGGAACATATTACCCATCTCGCTAAAAAAGCCGCTGGTAAAATTTCCTAATCTGTCAGGCAAGGGCAAATCTACTGATTTGAAATGGGTTTGATATTTAAGATATGGATTAGAGGATTTTCGGGATTCCAATCAGTATAAAAATTCAACAATAGTAATCTTGGTATTAGATAGCAGTACATTTTTATTTCATCATAATATATGAAAACAAATATTTTATACTTACTCCCTGGTCTAACAAGACGCAACACGATAAGCGAAACAGCGACAGAACATAAAACACATAATAAAAGAATATAAAAATACAAAAAATACAAATAAGTAGACAAGGAATGACAATATACAAATTGACAATTGTAGGCAGGTATATTACAAAAATGCAGTTATGTATGTACATGTATATTATGTGCAAAATTTAAGTGTATACTAAGTATGTGTGTTAGATAAATTAAGTGTATGTGTATATAAATATAAAGTGTAGTGTGTTCAGTGTGTTCAGTGTGTATCAGCTGTTCATAAGATGGATTGCCTGAGGGAAGAAACTGTTCCTGTGTCTGGTCGTTCTGGTGCTCAGTGCTCTGTAGCGTCGACCAGATTGCAACAGTTCAAAGAGGGAGTGTGCTGGATGTGAGGGGTCCAGAGTGATTTTAACAGCCCTTTTGCTCACTCTGGATAAGTACAGTTCTTGAATAGATGGGAGAGTTGAACCGATGATTCGCTCAGCAGTCTGGACTACCCTCTGTAGTCTTCTGAGGTCAGATTTAGAAGCTGAGCTGAACCAAACAGTTACTGAAGTGCAGAGGATGGATTCGATGATGGTGGAGTAGAACTGTTTCAGCAGATCCTGTGGCAGGTTAAACTTCCTCAGCTGGCGAAGGAAGTACAACCTCTGCTGGGCCTTTTTCACAATGGAGTCAATGTGAATGTCCCACTTCAGGTCCTGAGAGATAGTGGTGCCCAGGAACCTGAATGACTCCACTGCAGTCACAGTGCTGTTCATGATGGTGAGTGCGGGGAGTGCAGGGTGGTTTCTCCTGAAGTCCACAGTCATCTCCACTGTTTTGAGCGTGTTAAGCTCCAGGTTGTTGAGAGTGCACCAGACAGCCAGCTCTTTAACCTCCTGTCTGTAAGCAGACTCGTCACCGTCCTGAATGAGGTCGATGAGTGTGGTGTCATCTGCAAACTTCAGGAGCTTGACAGAGGGGTCCTTAGATGTGCAGTCATTAGTGTACAGGGAGAAGAGCAGTGGGGAGAGAACGCAGCCCTGGGGAGCTCCGGTGCTGATTGTACGGGTGCTGGATGTGTATTTTCCCAGCCTCACTAGCTGCTGCCTGTCTGTCAGGAAGCTGTTGATCCACTGACAGACGGAGGTGGGCATGGAGAGCTGAGTTAGTTTGGGCAGGAGGAGGTTTGGCATGATCGTATTAAAAGCCAAGCTGAAGTCCACAAACAGGATCCTCACATAGGTCCCCGGTCTGTTTAGGTGTTGCAGAACATAATGCAGTCCAATGTTTACTGCATCGTCCACAGACCTGTTTGCTCTGTAGGCAAACTGAAGAGGATCCAGCAAGGGTCCAGTGATGTCCTTCAGGTGGGCCAGCACCAGTTTTTTAAATGACTTCATGACTACGGATGTTAAAGCCACAGGCCTGTAGTCATTTAGTCCTGTAATTTTGGATTTCTTTGGGAGGGGGATGATGGTGGAGCGTTTGAAGCATGAAGGGACTTCACACAGTTCCAGCGATCTGTTCAAGATCTTTGTGAAGATGGGGGCCAGCTGGTCAGCACAGGATTTCAGACAGGCTGGTGTAACACAATCTGGGCCTGGTGCTTTTTTCCTTTTCTGCTTCCGGAAGACCTGGCGCACCGCATCCTCGCTGATCTGTATTGCAGGTGTGGGGGAGAGGGGGGATGCAGGAGGTGTGAATGGTGAGAGCGCTTGATTGGAGAGGTGTTCAGGGTGGGTTGCAGGAGCTGTTAATGGTGTGAACGGTTGTGTTGAGAGGCATTCAGGGTTGGTTGCAGGAGTTGTTATTGGTGTGAACGGTTGTGTGGAGAGGTGTTCAGGGCTGGTGATGGGTGTTCTTTCAAACCTGCAGTAAAACTCGTTCAGATCGTCTGCCAGTCGTTGATTCTCCACAGTCCTGGGGGGTGGTGTCTTGTAATTGGTGATCTTCTTTAGACTTTTCCACACTGATGCTGAGTCGTTGGAAGTGAACTGAGTCCTTATTTTTCAGAATAATTCCTCTTTGCCACTCTGATCTCCTTTTCCAGTGTGTATTTAGCCTGTTTATACAAGACATTGTCCCCCTTCCTGTAAGCATCTTCTTTGGCCTGACGGAGCTGTCTGAGTTTTGCAGTGAACCACGGTTTGTCATTGTTGTAATTTAGTTGAGTCTTGGTAGGAATACATATATCCTCACAGAAACTGATATATGATGTTACGGTCTCTGTGAGTTCGTCCAGATCGGTGGCAGCAGCTTCAAAAACACTCCAATCAGTGAGGTCAAAACAAGATTGTAAATCCTGCTCTGCTTCATTAGTCCATCTTTTTACAGTCCTTAATACAGGTTTAGCTGATTTTAGTTTCTGCCTGTAGGTCGGTATAAGATGAACCAGAAGGTGATCAGAACGTCCCAAAGCTGCTCGTGGAACAGAGTGATATGCATCCTTTATTGTGGTGTAACAGTGATCCAATATATTACTGTCTCTGGTGGGACATGTAACATGCTGTCTGTATTTTGGCAGTTCACGGGAGAGATTGGCTTTATTAAAGTCCCCGAGAATGATTAAAACAGAGTCCGGGTGTTGTTGTTCTATCTCTGTGATGTGCTCAGCGAGTTTCTGTAAAGCCAGACTTACTTGCGCTTGCGGAGGGATGTAAACACTAACCAGAATGAGCGAGTGAAACTCCCGCGGTGAATAGAACGGCTTGCAGTTGACAAACTGCATTTCTAGATCAGGACAGCACATCTTCTTTAACACAGTTACATCTGTACACCACCGTTCATTGATGTAAAAGCATGTCCTGCCGCCGCGCGATTTCCCCGTTGATTCTGCGTCGCGATCCGCTCTAAACAGCTGAAAGCCCGGCAGATGGAGCGCACTGTCCGGTATGGCGTCATTCAGCCAGGTTTCCGTGAAACACAGAGCAGCAGAGTGTGTGAAATCCTTATTTTTCCGAGAAAGCAGAAGGAGTTCGTCCGTTTTGTTGGGTAGAGAGCGTAGATTTGCCAGATGGATGCTAGGCAACGGCGTTCGAAATCCGCGCTTCCTGAGTCTGACGAGCACTCCCGCTCGCTTTCCCCGCCTGCGCGTCCTGAAGCGTTTGATCAGTGCCGCTGCTCCTCCGATAACAATATTTAGTAAAACGTCTGAATAATTGAAATCCGGAAAAACATCTTGTGGTGCGTTCTGCCGAATGTTCAGCAGTTCATCCCTGGTGAAACTGATTGCAGGAATATAACTAAAAACAGGACAAACTAACAAAAAGACAAAAACATATGCAGAGCACGTCACGGAGGCAGCCATCCTGTACCGGCGCCAAGTCAATAATATCAATAATATCACAGCCATTTAGAAAAGCACGTGAGCAGTCTCTCTCTCTGCAGGCACACTATACTTGCAACAAATGGATAAGTACATAATCTAATATCTAATCACAAATATTAAACCATTTTAACAAGATTAAAATTACAACCCGAATTCCGGAAAAGTTGGGACGTTTTTTAAATTTGAATAAAATGAAAACTAAAATACTTTCAAATCACATGAGCCAATATTTTATTCACAATACAACATAGATAACATAGCAAATGTTTAAACTGAGAAAGTTTACAATTTTATGCACAAAATGAGCTCATTTCAATTTTGATTTCTGCTACAGGTCTCAAAATAGTTGGGACGGGGCATGTTTACCATGGTGTAGCATCTCCTTTTCTTTTCAAAACAGTTTGAAGACATCTGGGCATTGAGGCTATGAGTTGCTGGAGTTTTGCTGTTGGAATTTGGTCCCATTCTTGCCTTATATAGATTTCCAGCTGCTGAGGAGTTCGTGGTCGTCTTTGATGTATTTTTCGTTTAATGATGCGCCAAATATTCTCTATAGGTGAAAGATCTGGACTGCAGGCAGGCCAGGTTAGCACCCGGACTCTTCTACGACGAAGCCATGCTGTTGTTATAGCTGCAGTATGTGGTTTTGCATTGTCCTGCTGAAATAAACAAGGCCTTCCCTGAAATAGACGTTGTTTGGAGGGAAGCATATGTTGCTCTAAAACCTTTATATACCTTTCAGCATTCACAGAGCCTTCCAAAACATGCAAGCTGCCCATACCGTATGCACTTATGCACCCCCATACCATCAGAGATGCTGGCTTTTGAACTGAACGCTGATAACATGCTGGAAGGTCTCCCTCCTCTTTAGCCCAGAGGACAATGCGTCCGTGATTTCCAACAAGAATGTCAAATTTGGACTCGTCTGACCATAAAACACTATTCCACTTTGAAATAGTCCATTTTAAATGAGCCTTGGCCCACAGGACACGACGGCGCTTCTGGACCATGTTCACATATGGCTTCCTTTTTGCATGATAGAGCTTTAGTTGGCATCTGCTGATGGCACGGCGGATTGTGTTTACCGACAGTGGTTTCTGAAAGTATTCCTGGGCCCATTTAGTAATGTCATTGACACAATCATGCCGATGAGTGATGCAGTGTCGTCTGAGAGCCCGAAGACCACGGGCATCCAATAAAGGTCTCCGGCCTTGTCCCTTACGCACAGAGATTTCTCCAGTTTCTCTGAATCTTTTGATGATGTTATGCACTGTAGATGATGAGATTTGCAAAGCCTTTGCAATTTGACATTGAGGAACATTGTTTTTAAAGTTTTCCACAATTTTTTTACGCAGTCTTTCACAGATTGGAGAGCCTCTGCCCATCTTTACTTCTGAGAGACTCTGCTTCTCTAAGACAAAGCTTTTATAGCTAATCATGTTACAGACCTGATATCAATTAACTTAATTAATCACTAGATGTTCTCCCAGCTGAATCTTTTCAAAACTGCTTGCTTTTTTAGCCATTTGTTGCCCCCGTGCCAACTTTTTTGAGACCTGTAGCAGGCATTAAATTTTAAATGAGCTAATTAAGTGGATAAAAGTGTAAAATTTCTCAGTTTAAACATTTGCTACGTTATCTATGTTCTATTGTGAATAAAATATTGGCTCATGTGATTTGAAATTCCTTTAGTTTTCATTTTATTAAAATTTAAAAAACGTCCCAACTTTTCCGGAATTCGGGTTGTACATACTAAGTAACTGATCCAATCTTTGTCAAGGAATACACTTGTTTGTTTACACGTTGTTCACTGTTAACGTTCATGTTACTATTTTAAAAATGTCCTTTGGTATGGTTTCTTTCAGAGATGAAGAGAATAATGTGCACTATGTGCACAGATTATCTCTGTGTAATCTATGCTGCAGAATAAAAGGTAACCAAATAATGTTAACCACCGAAGTTTAATACCATTTAGGCAAAAGTTGGCACTTTCAAAAATGGCTGCTGCTGGTGATTTGCGTGGCATGCATTCAGCCAATCAGCATACACTTACGTCACTGGTACTTCTTAATGTGCCAAAAAGCGGTGCGTTTCTGCCAATAATTTTAGGAACTATGAAAACGCTCTTTGGATGCAAAAGCCCCTTAAAGAAGATCACCTTCACATTTGACCCTGGATACTTTAGGCTTCCATTGTCCATCAGAGCTGCAGACTTTTTGGGTGATTGGATAAGGTTCAAATCCATCTCTGCAGCGATAAATTAGCAGACTTCCTACAGCTCCACCATTGGAATACTCCACCATGCCTCCAGTGATGGACTCAGATGTGTTGCAGTTTTTGGGTACGTTCTCTTCATAATCATAGTCATATTGTGATTGCACTGAAACAGAAATATTCAATTTGATTAACCTTAACATTTGATTATTTCAGATCTGAAATTCATTGTGTCTCAAAGCTAATGTCAGTAGTAGAAGCACAATGCTGATAACCACACCTGATGCAAACAGAATACATATTTCAAAGTAGAATAACTGATTTTTCAGAGAAACACGTATGTGCACTTAGCATGTTTCCTAAATAGCTGCAAACATATTATGGTATTTTTATGCAAAGTTGTCAAAAAAGACATTAGGTTTTTAGATAAAGAGTGAATATATAGTAGTCAACATTTGAAGTGGGTCAAACCCTTTCTCCTAAGTTGTCCTTAACCTAAAACTGAAATGCGTTAGGACAACTTTGATGAAGCTTTTTGGTCCACTTCAAATGTTGACTTCTGCATTTTGCTTTCTTGTGACACAGCAAGTCAAGTATTGAAGAGTGTGCATGCACAAGAGATCTGAAGAAAGCTGCTTACTGACCTGTATAAATGGAGAATACTCTGCTAACAGTGCCTGAAAATGTAAATGCCACTTTCTTGTTTAAAGGCACTTTTTTGCTACGAGGATTTCTGGTGTGCATGTAAATGTAGTAATTTACACAGAGTTACAGAATATCCACTTAAATTTAGTCACTGGATGCGGTGAGGTTATTCATTGGAATATTTGTCAGATTGATTTAAACCAGAAACTCTAGTGTTTGTAATACTTTTTAAACAGATTAATAAAAGAACCAGCTCATAAGCAAATTGCTATTGACATTACAGATGCACAGATAACATTGCATGTTTGATTTCAGCCCTGAAGAATCACTCCCACTGAAAAGCAGTTCTGGAAACAACAGTGTAATCTGTTACTTGCCACTTATGAATCACATCAGAAATATGTAAATATATGCCCACCAACCAACTTGTTAATTGAATTTTAAGAATCATTTTTATATTTCATAATCCAAAACAAAATAAAGCAGTGCTTTTCTAGTAAGTGCCTCAACCAAATGATTAATTCGTTACAGAAATGTACAGGAAATGTCTTACAGAAATAATTCTTAATATAATAACAGCCACAAAGGGATATAACCTGTTTTGTCAGGCCACAGATCATCTTCTAACATAGATGCACAAATTTTGCCTTCTTGCTTAGTGACCTACAATTTGAAAACCTGTTTGTAACCTTAAATGCACTTACCTTCACATACAGAAATGTACATGAAAAAAGTGACAAAGCACACAGTGGCGTAGTACATGCTGACGTGATGTGTGCTGGTTTAACTCTCTGATAGAGGTGAAATACCAATATGAACCTTTGTAACATGTATTTGAGGAGTGATTAAACATTAACATTTTTAACGCAATTCTGGGAAACTACTATGCACTAATCAATTTCAGTAAGTCTTAAGGTGGAAGTGTCTAATTTCTGTCCCACTGAACAGAAGTTTCAAAGATATATTGAATAAATCACTGTTTATTAAGGAAAATCCTTAAGCAAGGCAAGGTAGTTAAAAAATTAGCAAATGTTGTGCAATACTTTTTCAAAACAAAATAATTAATGTAAATACCAGTAGTTGATGGCAACAATCAAAGGAGGGAGGAAGACTGTGTGTTTGTCGTAGATAAGGAAGAACAAGACCAAGAACATGTACTTGTTAATGGAATGATAAAGAGGGAAGCAAAGACTTCAACCCAATTTGAGCAGATTCTCCTAATTCCACCTTAATAAGGACGACTATGTTTCAATCATTGAAAGAGTTCTGTATGCAATTGATTCAATTCAAAGAGGATATTGTTTTTTCCAAATTGTTTACCAAAGTTTGCTTAATAGTTGGTACACTGTCCTAAATCTCTAAACACAAAATGCAAAACTAACAAAAACAAACACTACTTATAGTTCTCTGCTGTTAGGCAAGGAAATTATTACAAAACACAAGATTTCAAAAATACTGAATTTTGGAAATACTGTAAATGACATCTGTGAGATTTAAAGGCCTCTTCAAAGCCCTCGCTTATAGCAACCTCCTATGCTCATAAGTCACATTCACTTCCTTTATTTTCTGTCATGATAGAAAATGAAATATGTAATGTAGCTTTGTGGGGGCCTCTAAATGTCTAAAACTGGCCCTGTGTGGATGTGGACATGAAGAAAATTGCATAAATATTGAGTAAAAGAGTATAAAGTGCCCCTATTATGGGTAATCAAGATGGCGCCCGCTGAGTTCGGATGCCGTCCAGGTTGCTCCACTTAGATTAGGTTTTTATTTACTTTTGTACTTTATTTTGCTCTTTTTTTACACATATATCGTCTGCACTGATCACTTCCGACAAAGGAACACTTTTGGACATTGGAAACCATTTCTCTAACCTGTTTCAGGACACTTTATCCTTCAAACCATCGTGACGATCTGAGATTCTCCGGAACGCAGAGATGAACTATGGCCACCTGAATAACCACCCGAGGCGACAGATCAAGAAACAAACACGCTGGAATTTGCAACCGACTGAGAAAAAAAGCACACAGCCCCGTTCACGGATGTAGAATTAAGCTTTGTAAACACACTAACCGAACAAGCTATGGATACAATAATTATAAGGACATTCTCAAATCAGAAACCATGGGTGGACAGAACAATCCGTGCAGCAGTAAACAAATGTACTGCTGCGTACAACAGCGGTCTCTTGTCAGGGAACATAAGTGAGAACAAAACATTGTGCTATGCTCTCCGGCGCGTAGTAAGAGCTGCCAAACACAGATACAGGGAACGCATAGAGTCACATTTCAAGCTAAATGACTCCCAACGCATGTGGCAAGGACTAAGAACCACACGTGCCTTTGGAAACAAATCCTCTGCAACTGTGAACTCTTTCTATGGGCGCTTTGAATGCAACTGCGGCAACGCGAGTCTGCCGATCAGCGTGTCAGGAAGCGGCAGTCAGAGCAGAGATAATCATGTGATCACCGTGTCTGAGAACTCCTGATAGAATTTCTGGCCGTGTTCTGAGGACCTGTGCTGATCAGCTCGCTGGTTTGTTTACATATATTTTTAATGATTCCCTTGCTATCTCAGTGGTTCCCACCTCCTTCAAAAAATCTGTCATCAAGTCAAGTCACCTTTGTTTATAGAGCGCTTTAAACAAAAAAGATTGTGTCAAAGCAACTGAACAACATTAATTAGGAAAACTGTGTGTCAATAATGCAAAATGACAATTAAAGGCAGTTCAGTTCATTGAATTCAGTGATGTCATCATCTCAGTTCAGTTTAAATAATATCTGTGCAATCATTTGCGATCAAGTCAACGATATCGCTGTAAATAAAGTGTCCCCAACTAAGCAAGCCAGAGGCGGCAGCAGCAAGGAACCGAAACTCCATCGGTGACAGAATGGAGAAAAAAACCTTGGGAGAAACCAGGCTCAGTTGGGGGGCCAGTTCTCCTCTGACCAGACGAAACCAGCAGTTCAACTCCAGGCTGCAGCAAAGTCAGATTGTGCAGAAGAATCATCTGTTTCCTGTGGTCTTGTCCCAGTGGTCCCCAATGCAGAAACATATTGATAAGGCACTGCAGTTTGTACACCAATGTATTGCTCTATTCTTTATCAGATCTACAAGTAATAATAATGACAAACATTCACTACTCATCGACACATTTCTAGACAATTACAAGCGAACAGATGTTTCTATTTCTGTTGAATTTATCAGTCGCAACTCATATAGTGAAACGATCAGTCATTTTCTTAAAAAAAAACACTTTTTAACCACAAATGTTCGTCTAGCTCTGTCTGGTGCATGCATACTCTGTGTACAATGGTTTTAAACAGGGTGTGTCTAAAAACTCCCAACACTTTTCTCCTTCAAAATTGACCTACACTGATGTTTTACCCTTCTTTTTTTAATTGGAAAGAGTGTTTGATGCTCCTTGCAAATTCACTTTGTAAACAGTGGGTCTGTGCTTCTCCAGCGATGTAGGATGATTTTGATGTTGGAACAGAAAATTAGTTGGGAGTTTTTTGACATAACCTGACATAACTGTACCCTAACAGATTTACCCTCACGGGTCTTCTCCACAGGAATCCGATACAGTGTTTGAGGGAAGGGAGGTAGATTGTTCCCTCTCAAGAATGGTATCTTGACATGGCGTTAATGCCTTGGGGACTCCCTTCCTTCCCAACCTACCTGAAATCTTATTGCACAACGCCAGTAAAGTTGCAACTCTCACTGGCCAATGCCAGCCAAGACGGCGAATGGGGATGGGGCCCCGGCACTAAATAATGTGCCGTGTTGGCAGCCATTCTTCTAATGATGTAGCAAGTACATAGGGTGTTATGGAAAGTGTTTCCAGTTCCGGTTTACCTAATTAATGCAGCCTAAAAATCCTTTAACGGATTTGGATATTAAAAGCATATTAGTATGTTATGTGTAAGCCAGGTTAAAGAGATGGGTCTTTAATCTAGATTTAAACTGCAAGAGTGTGTCTGCCTCCCGAACAATGTTAGGTAGGTTATTCCAGAGTTTAGGCGCCAAATGATTGCGATCAAATAGCACACCTAGGTTCCTAACTGATGACGAAGAATTGACAGAGCAACCATCAAGTCTTAGACAGTGTTCTAGGTTATTACAAGCAGAGTTTTAGGTCCTATAATTAACACCTCTTTTTTTCACATTTATGGAATTGCGCTCTAATGCTAATTTGGTCTGTTTAGTAAATCTGGCTCAAGGGCTCCTAAAGGGGTCATATAATGTGATTTCTATTTTTCCTTTTCTTCAGTGTGTTATGTAGGTATTTGTACATGTATAAGATCTACAGAGTTACAAAGCTTAAAGTCTCCCACTAAAGGATTTATTCTATCTAAAAGATAAGGCTGATCCAGACCATGCTAAACGGCTCATTCAAACACGCCCCCACACATCTACGTCAAGATGTGGAAATATTTGCGTAATGTTCACTCAAAAAAAAGGTGTGGTTTCAGGAACCGCAGTTAGTGTTAAAGCAGTCATGTCAGGGAGACGCTTTGTGTTTCTAGGCAAAAGCAAAAGCACTTTATGTGGCCTTCCGAAACTAGATGCAATGAGGATTCATTGTTAAGATTTATTTACAACAGAACAACCCAGATGTTCAAATTAGTACAACACATTTAATGGATGACAGTTTTGTGAACCTAGGAGAGTACAAGGCTGGCTGTGCACAAAGGCTATTTCAAAAAAAAAAAAAAGGTAAATTCCGACTTTGCTATGACAATCTTTGCAACGATTGTATTGTAAAATGCGCTACACAAATAAACTTGAATTGAATCTGGTGCTTATTCTGAATCGCTACTTCAAGTATGTTTTCTTAATAGTTTAAGTGTTTGCTATTGACTGTTCAAATGCAGAGTTTTGCGCAGCATAGAGTAACGTGTTGTGTGATTACGTGTGTGTTTGAGGGTAACATCACAGCAGAGTAAACAGACTGTCAGAAATCATAGCACATAAGTTGTCTTAACCGTGGCTTGTGTACTGCATCATCACTGTGTCTGTCACACGACTCTGTTGCCCTTTCGGGCTTGAACTGATGGTAAAACTAATGACATTATTAACAGTCTTGATATTTATTTGGAAAGATGAAGCTCGCGATTATGGAAAGGGGTGTTGCATTTCCGACGAGTGCTTGCGGTGTTCAGCCAATAACAATGTATTGGGTAAGTTGGCTAATCAGAGCAGCCTGTGCTTGTCGGAAGGAGGGACTTTGTTGAAAATGACGTTTTTGAGAGAGGCGGGACATAGAGGAACTACAATAATGTATAGTATTTGAAAAATGTTTTTGAATATGAAAGCATGTCCACATATTCTGTTACACCAAATATACAAAGGGATACCTTAGTAATGTCTGAAATTTACTTTTTTTTATTTATTTTTTTACTTTGCATTCTCCCTTGTTGTGTGGTTGATGGTCTTTGGTCTTGAGAGAGTCTTAAGGCAGAGAATTTGTTCTCTAATTAGAAAAAGTGAAATAAATTGTATTAGGTTGTGTTAGGCCATGACTCATTTGCAATTGTGTTTTTGATTTCCTCCATATACTAACTAATTAATGTTTTTTACCTTGAGTGATAGATGGGTGTTCTTCCCAGCTGGCGGTCTGCATGAGAGAAGCTCTCTGTTAAATGAGCTTAATTGACATTACATTTACCCATTCTGCTGCTGCTGAATTGTGCTCTCTATTTCTTTGTATTCTAGCTTATTTAGCTTTACATTTTTGCTTTAAACAAGCACATTTTCTATAGTACACCTACATGAAATCCTACAGTACTTACCAAAAGTGAGTCATACAACTTACGCTGTGTTCTTTCTTGCTTGGAACTTGAAGGTCTCCGCAAAGAAAATGCATTCTCTGATGGATTGTACATAACATGCTGAATTACCTTATGTGTGTACAGTAATTGTCCTTTTTGTTTTCTTTTACCAAATACTAATTGTTTTTTTTTACCTTGAATGTCAGGTGAGTGTTCACCCCAAGCATCTTGTGGCTCATCTGCCTGGGAGAAGCTCATGGGAACATCTGGAGCTGAGAATGATGGAACTGGTAAATTTAAATAATTTTACATGACACATTCATTTTAATGGCTGGTTTTTATTCATTTAAGTGTCTTGCAACTTCTGACATCAGGCAGAATAAGCACATGACTAAACATCTACAGTGTGTGCATAATTATTATGCTTGTATATATCTGATCAAAAAAAATCCAAGTATTTAGCCAATTACAAACCATAATAACCCATAACCACAAGCTGAAGTGTCATAAACAAATGAAGACTGATTAAAAAAAAAAAGTTTTATGGATGGGTTTCATGGATAGGATGAAGATAGGTTAAGAGTGACTCTTGAGGTATTACCACTAGTTCAAGTAAGCCTCAATTTTGCAATTGCTATAGTGTTGCATCTTTCTCCTGGGCATTTAAAGGGGTCATATGACATTGCTAAAAAGAACATTGTTGCATAATTGGTGCAATTGAATGTGTTTATGTGGTTTACATTTTTCACATAATGTACATTATTGTTGCTCCTCGCTGCACACATCTGTATATTTGGGATGAACTACAACTTAACCACTGATTTCTAGTAATGTCCTCTTTTGGAAGGCCAAACAAATTAGTTTTGCTTTCAAAACAAAACACACAGTGACTCCACAACATGGTAGCGACGGCAACAGCGAGTATGAAAGTTATGCCTTCTTTATTTGCGTGAACATTTGGGCGGTATTATGCAAATCTTCCCACATACAGTCATGGCCAAAAGTTTTGAGAATTACATAAATATTAGTTTTCAAAAAGTTTGCTGCTAAACTGCTTTTAGATCTTTGTTTCAGTTGTTTCTGTGATGTACTGAAATATAATTACAAGCACTTCATACGTTTCAAAGGCTTTTATCGACAATTACATGACATTTATGCAAAGAGTCAGTATTTGCAGTGTTGGCCCTTCTTTTTCAGGACCTCTGCAATTCGACTGGGCATGTTCTCAATCAACTTCTGGGCCAAATCCTGACTGATAGCAACCCATTCTTTCATGATCACTTCTTGGAGTTTGTCAGAATTAGTGGGTTTTTGTTTGTCCACCCGCCTCTTGAGGATTGACCACAAGTTCTCAATGGGATTAAGATCTGGGGAGTTTCCAGGCCATGGACCCAAAATTTCAACATTCTGGTCCCCGAGCCACTTAGTTATCACTTTTGCCTTAAGGCACGGTGCTCCATCGTGCTGGAAAATGCATTGTTCTTCACCAAACTGTTGTTGGATTGTTGGAAGAAGTTGCTGTTGGAGGGTGTTTTGGTACCATTCTTTATTCATGGCTGTGTTTTTGGGCAGAATTGTGAGTGAGCCCACTCCCTTGGATGAGAAGCAACCCCACACATGAATGGTGTCAGGATGCTTTACTGTTGGCATGACACAGGACTGATGGTAGCGCTCACCTTTTCTTCTCCGGACAAGCCTTTTTCCAGATGCCCCGAACAATCAGAAAGGGGCTTCATCGGAGAATATGACTTTGCCCCAGTCCTCAGCAGTCCATTCACTATACTTTCTGCAGAAGATCAATCTGTCCCTGATGTTTTTTTTTGGAGAGAAGTGGCTTCTTTGCTGCCCTTCTTGACACCAGGCCATCTTCCAGAAGTCTTGTCCTCACTGTGTGTGCAGATGCGCTCACACCTGCCTGCTGCCATTCCTGAGCAAGCTCTGCACTGGTGGCACTCTGATCCCGCAGCTCAATCCTCTTTAGGAGACCATCCTGGCGCTTGCTGGACTTTCTTGGATGCCCTGAAGCCTTCTTTACAAGAATTGAACCTCTTTCCTTGAAGTTCTTGATGATCCTATAAATTGTTGATTTAGGTGCAATCTTAGTAGCCACAATATCCTTGCCTGTGAAGCCATTTTTATGCAACGCAATGATGGCTGCACGCGTTTCTTTGCAGGTCACCATGGTTAACAATGGAAGAACAATGATTTCAAGCATCACCCTCTTTTTAACATGTCAAGTCTGCCATTCTAACCCAATCAGCCTGACATAATGATCTCCAGCCTTGTGCTCGTCAACATTCTCACCTGAGTTAACAAGACGATTACTGAAATGATCTCAGCAGGTCCTTTAATGACAGCAATGAAATGCAGTGGAAAGGTTTTTTTGGGATTAAGTTAATTTTCATGGCAAAGAAGAACTATGCAATTCATCTGATCACTCTTCATAACATTTTGGAGTATATGCAAATTGCTATTATAAAAACTTAAGTAGCAATTTTTCCAATTTGCAATATTTATGTAATTCTCAAAACTTTTGGCCACGACTGTACTGACATAGAACGTTTTAGGAGGGTGTGGTTTACTATCTCTTTGGATTTGAAACTTTGCAACTTTACAGATCTTCTTTATGCAGCAAGAGCTTGTAACGCTCCAAAGAGAGAGGAAAAAATGAAATCGTATCATATGACCCCTTCAATAATTGTAAACTTGTGAGTTAAATCTCTTTTATGGACAATTTTACCTGTAAAAGATCCACCCTGTTATGGAGTCAGGCTTTTGAGTTGTCATAAATGCTGTGAATTTATTTGTGTTTACAGTACTCATGTAGAGCCTGTTACCTTGACAGCTGGGGAAAGTCTCAAAATGGGCCTGCTGTGGCTTCTCCATGGCCCTTTGGTGGTGATTAACAAGTGCTGTTGAAAGAATTGATATGTAGATGTTATGTCTGCCTCACAAAACAAGATTTTGTACTACACAAAGCCTTACTAAAGCTTGAAATTGCTATCGCTTCTAATTGGCAACCAAATGTTTATTATTAAATCATCCTTAGTATGTAAATCCTCAGGTTATGAATGTAATGATAGTAGTTCTGTCCAAACTGTTAAAATAGCAACAGAATTGGGTAAGGCTGAAAAAGAAAAGTGATGTAAACCAACAAGTCACGAGAGCCTGTGCTATACATTGATCTTACCATGGCTAAGGAACATTCTTGAGTATGGAACAAAACATCCACAAATACAAGTTTTCTAAATTTAAAACTCACAATTGCTGAAAGAGTTCACTGCTTTGCTTGTTGTAAGCAGAGGTCGTACAACAGGACCTGAAAAAAAAATAGCACTCAGCAGTCACACACTATTATGTCTTAGTAATTTAACTCTTTTATTGTATTTTTACCTTTTGTCTTGATGTAATTTAGAGGTGCTGGAGGTTTTGGTGCGGGCTGGATTTTTGGTGTAGGTGGATTTTTGTCTCTATTAATTTTATTTTTTTTGTTGGGGGTTTCATGAAGCTCATCATCTGATGAGAATGTTTTCTTTCTAAGAGTAAAATCAGGGAATTGGATTATTTTACAAAAATTGATTATATAGGTAATAAACTAGCATGTTTGTCAATTAAAAAAAATAAAAAACAAAAAAAGCAATAAATACAGTGTAATTTCCTTTTCCAATTCAAACTCCAAAAAGGGTGCATACTACTTTCTGTGGTCTATATACAGGTTTTCTGACACCGTACAATAACCCAGGTACGTTAGGAAAAGGCCAAAATATATAAAAAAGAAGCTCTTCTTATTTGAATGTGGCAAAAAAATTGGCAAAATTGACCCTTTGCAGGAAGTTTGATTGACAGGCAGGCGGGCTGACCAATCATATCGCAAAATCTGTGATTTTAGTCCGACAATTAAACCAGACCGGAGAGAAATGACCGGATTAACGTTGGTGGACTAAAATAATTTTTGTATAGACTTTAAATAGGGGTGCACGATATATATCGGCCGATGATTAATGCACATCTCTTCAGTAAAGCCGGTTCTCTAATCAGCGTAAGTAAGTGAAAGTAATACAATCAGAGTCATTCTCGCCAAAGTTTCCGTGCTGCCCTAGTTATTGTTTATTAAAATTTTAAGGCGAGACACTGCAGGTGAATAGGGCAAAAAAAATAACTAATAGTTATCACCTTACTTACCCAGTTGATTGATTACATTGATTATTGCAAACATTTTTTGTATTACAAGTTTTCAAAAATGTTATGTTTAAATATGCAAATGAGGCATTATTTAATGAAATATGTGCTCATTTGCATAAATGTCTAGTACAAAAATCTGAACACTAGATGAAGTCAGTTTCAAATTTCTTTTTAAATTTTTTTGACATATTAGAGTCAAATGTTTTTACAGAGGGAATTCTGGTTATCTTTTTTTGTCACTCCATAATTCAGAAAATACTTTGAAGAGCCAGAAAACAATATATTTTCACAATTTTGGGGGGAATAAAATGTTGTATATAATCAAGGAAAATATATATGAACATTTCCCTCTGTAAAATCCTTCAGAATATAGACAGGAATAAAAATGTCAAGTTTGGTGTGTGTAAGTGCTACTGAAGTGGAGATTTATGGCTCAGTGTTGAAGAAAAAACTCATTTTGAGAAAACGCCCTTTAAAAATATATATTGTAATTGAAATCTATTGACACAAACAGATAAAGTGCTATAAAAGAAACAATTAACAGTGTCTTTTGGATGTTTTCCTTCCACTAGTTTGAAAAAGCACTTTATGAAAAACCAAAAAGCCCAAAATCTCAAAATTGACGTGCTTGAAAAAACAGTGTTTTTGCCTGCAGTGTCTCACCTTAATGAGGTTAATTGTCCTGTCGGTCAAGTACAATTCTTTCACTTGCCCCTTCACAAAATCCACTTGTCCCGGACAAGCTGAAAAGCGTTAATGTCAAACCCTGCATTAGAAACTGAACATAGCTGGTTTCTAATTGTGAGTGAAAAGGTAGGGCTGAATTCAAGATAAGTAAATAACTTAAATTTATCTATGTTACTCACATAAACTTTGTATAGTTTCAGAATACTGAATATTACTGTTTGTTAAAATTACTTTTCAGTGTATCTTTTTAAAGTGAAATATGTATTTTTACAACTTACTTGTGAATTCTTTTTATAGAATTTTCAGATTCTGAGATGTCAGAAGTGTAGCATGCCCTTTTCCATTTTCTGGAAATGTTGTCAAATGATGCTGAAATTATCAAAGTATGTGATCTTAATTCATGAAAACATTAAGCTGTGGAATGCCATGTATTAGTGATTTTGTCATCGGTTTTAATAATGTTTATTTAAAGTGTATTTTAACTTGCTTACCCGACTCATGTAGAATTCTGGCCTGATGCTTGGTCCAACCCTTATCTGGCTGTGGTGCCTCCATCAACCTGACGCTCTTTAGTAACCGGTCCAAGTCTTTGTATGGAGGCCACCATGAGTGGCCATCTGAGTACCAGGACTTTGCTACAGGACCGGTACTCCCTTCTCCGACGAACTCCACTATCAGGTACATGTTCTTTTTGTAGTTGTTTTGTTTATTTTAGCTGGAACAACCTAAAGCCCCATAAAGTGTAACGATTATTATTACATTTCAGTTGTTCATATGCATGATTCAGTTACCCAAAATTAAAGTAGCAAGTCCAAAAAAAAAAAAAAAAAATTAGTGTGTGTGTAAATGAGGGACTGAAACAAAATTACGGTCATAAAGAACTAAGAAAGCTTTCGCCTCAATGTTCTCAAACTTGCAGAAATGTGTTGGTCCTGAGATGCCATCAACTAGATGAATACCAAGTTCTGAGGATGGAAGGGGATAATCAAAAAAGGTTCATGATTGTTGAAGGTAGTGTAGGCCACGTAAATGTCATCCCTCGCTGAAATTATATTTTGCAGCTTTGCAACTTTCCCATCAATGTAAACAAAACTGTTGGCCTGGTCTAGTTTAAGAGTGTAAGAGCAGGTTTTTATTTCTTTGTACTGTGAAGATCCATGAAAACATTCAGGTAGAGGGCCAGCCATGTGTTGTTTTCTGAGCAGTGGTGGGTTGTTTTTCTCCTTTTTTGCTGCAGCTTTGCATTTCTGAGAACCTTCTCACAATTTGACTCAGTGGACATGTAGGTTTCCGCAGGAGTCTCTTCAGCTTGTTAAGGTGATCCTCATACTGGAAAGCACTGAAGTTGTCGAGGACACCATGGTGTTTTGCATCTTCTGCAAGATGTACAAGACAGTGGACGTTGTAGGACAGGAATTTGGGGCCGTATAGCTGTCCAAAGTGTGTGACAAAAAGTCGCAGAATATCATTGGCATAGTCGATGTGATCACCAATTAGGCTGTTATTGCACAAGATGAGGATTCCCACAAAAAACAGCAGGAAGTTTTTGTACACCTCCGTGCTGAGTAGGTCTTTCAGCATAACAGGGCCTGTGTACAATAAAAACTGTCTAAACTCGGTCGCCTTCCATCGATCTATTTCCCTCACTGCCCTTGGTTTGCGCGCAAATTCCATAGGCACATTTTGTTTGGCATCAACCAACCTTTCTGTCAGCACAGTGGCTTGAAATCCTGACAGCCTGCAAGTTAGAGGACCCAGTCGAAGCCACAAGTGGAGAAGCCGCCTCATGACACCAAGGCACACAAGGTGTAATCAAGGGGGAATCCAGAGACCATATCCAAGGATGTTTCTTCTAGTGGTGAGATGCCATGGTGGTGATCTGGATCAGTCTTATTTCTGAAGTTGTCATTATTTCTAAGAGGCATGTCATTTCTAGGGAATGTCATCCTGTTCTCCAGGTAGACACCATCCTGAATGCACTTTTCGCATCCATGGTAGCCTGCATGGCCCTTCACTTTTTTCAGAAATGCACGTGCAGGTGCGTCGCAAATCATTGAGGTAAGCTGTAAAGTTAACTTGAGTCCTTCAAATTCAAAACCATGACTTAAGTCTTTTATTTCACAGATGAAGTCCTCAAGATACTCATCCAGTGAGCTTGGTTTTCTATCACCACAAAATAAACCTATTGTCACAGGTTCCTCCTGCACCAAATGTTGCACAGTTACAAGAATGGGCCAGAATTGAGTTGCTGAACTCTTGTAGAGAGGCAGACCATCGATGCTCACCTGGAGCTTCAAATTGCTCACATTCCGCAAAATGTCCATGTTGTTGTAGAGTACACCTGAAATGGATTCCAGTAGACCAAAATGATAGTACTGACCACCAGCCTTGTTTTGGACTTCAGTTCTATTTGAACGCACTGTTCCTAATAGTGTCCTGGCATCTTTTGGCAGATTCAGATCATGCTTGCGGAGGATATTAAGTAATGAATTTAGTGCCACATGTGTTATTTGATGTTCTGTTGCCCAGGTTGCCAAGTCATCATTAAGGGAATTTGGATGCAGTTCAGAATCTGTGTCTGAGTCTGTGTCAGATTCACTGCTATGTGAAGCACTTGCCATGGTGACACATTCAGGCTCATCAATATGGGACAAACCGTCCATAAAGTCATTGTTGTCATCAGCGATGCTGCTTGTGTCACTGTTCATGCCACCATACTGTTCCATGTTCCATGATGATGGTAGTGATGCTTCTATTGACTGGAGTTGTTTGCCCACCTTAGCCTTGGCTTTTCTTCGCAATGTCCAGTAAGATGGTTTTTTGCAATCCATGGTACTGTGATATTAACACACACAGAAAATGCAGTGCACTAACCTGATAAGCCAAATGCAGTGGTTCTCAACTCAAGTTTTGGAAGACCCTTGCATTGCACATTTTGGATGTCTTTTACATGTGGTTTAACTCATCATATTGCGTGACAATGCGTAATGTCTAATAATTCTGTCACAATAAATACACATACCTTGGTTTTGATCAAGTGTGAACTGTGGATATCGTTGAGTGAGTGTGGTTGACTGTAGAGAACTTTCTGTGATTGGGGAAGCAATATAACAGGTAATGTCAGTTTTGTCGTTGTGTTTAAAGTATTGGATCTAAATGTTTGCCTAGAAATAGCATGCAAAAGCTTAATAAATATGTGTGGTCACTTATTTTAGATAGTTTATCCATTTAATTCAACTAGTTGAAAATTTTTCTCTAATTCCAACCAGATGATAATTGTTGGATGAGGGTTGGAACTAAACTCATAAGAATGGCTAAAATGTCAATATTGAAAGTAAAAATATAAATTTGATCTGCCCAAAATTTAATGACATGAGTAGGGATATACTGGTATCAGATTTTCATGTTGCGATTAATTACTAATGCTTTATCACGGTATACGGTATTATCACATTATTGAAATTTAGTATTAAAAAATGGTTATAATCCAGTATAACAGGTTTAAAAACTTTTTTTGTAAAAAAACAACTGAATATTTAAATAAAAATACAATAAAGCAATACAGAAAACTATATAAAGTTAAGGTTTTACACAGATTAAAGTGCAAAAGAACTATAAAGACCAATAGGTATTACGGTTGCACTTTTTTTACAGTACGTGTACTAACACATACTTATAGTGTACTTACAGTGTATTTATCTAAGAAAGTTCTGGTAATACAAGGTAACTACATGGGGTAGGGTTAGGTTTAGGGGTAGGTTCAGGATTAGTACCTAGTTATTACATAGTTGTTGTAATTACTATAATAAGTACATAGTATTTACATGAGGAACAGGACTGTAAAATAAATTGCTACCGGTATTACTTTACAATAAGACCTCATTAGTTAACCTTAGTTACTGCATTAACATTCACAATAAGCAATAGCTACATTTGCTACAGAAGTTATTAATCTTTGTTAAAAAGTACAAGTCTTAGTTCATGTTAGCTCATTAAATAACACAGTTGCAACTTTAGATTTTAACACTGTGTTATTAAATATTGGAATACCTAAGATCAATGAATGTTCAGAAGAAATTTTCACTGGCAGTTTGTTAACTAATGAAGCCCTAATGTAAAGTGTAAACAAACAACAAAGAATTAAAACACTTTCAAACAATATCTAGGGCATGTTGCAGTCCAGATTAAAATGTAAAAAAAAAGTTTTAAAATGAATAGCCTATTAAGTCTAAATATTTAAGTATTTGGTGCTGTGATGAGCACCACAGCGAATACACAAATATAAATAGTTATTGAAATCTACTTAAGTTTTTTTAAAGTAGTGCAGCTGCTTTATTTTGGGGGTTTCCAGGGTAAGGGCTGCATTTTCATAATTAGCATTTGTGTCAGCGTGCGTATGTAAGAATTGTTGAATACATTGTTATTTTTGTTTTCTTTGCGAAACTGAAGTTGAGCCACTGATGCCACATGGACTGTTTTACCCATGTCCTTACTGCGTTTCTGGACCTGCATTACAGTTGAGTTGTTGTCTACGGGAGGGTCAGAGAGCTGTCAGATTTCATCGAAAAATATTAATTTGTGTTTCGAAAATAGAAATGACGTGGAGGGTGAGTAATTAATGACAGATTTAAAATTTTTGGGTGAACTATCCCTTTAAAAATGTGAATTCCTGATATCAAAAATCAATTGTTATGATGAAATTGGCAAATCAGAGATGCAGAATGCTAGTATTTATGTATGTAAGAATCTCTTTACTAACATGCTGCATGATGTTGTTGTAATTTATCTAAACCCAAATACTGGGTGGTCATTTAAAATATATACTTACAAAGTCAAAGACGTTCTCAAGATGTGGCTCCTAAAAGAGCCGTTGTGGTGTGTAGCCGGTGAGGTGGCAATTAGTAGAGGGCGTGGCCAGGTAGGTAGAGGGTTTTTAAGCGGGCACCTCTAGGGAGGCCTAGAGAGGAGGTCCAATCTATTGTGTGGAATTGTGTTGTTTGGTAGCCTTCCCTGGTGTGGTGGTGTACAGACGTGGTGTGGTTGAGAAGGTAGGCCAAGCAAATATTGATTGTTTTTGTACGAAACTAGTTTCATATTTATGAAGACTTTTATTTAATTCGGGAATTGTTTTAATGCAGATGCCAAATAGTGTGAATTTGTAGGCCGCTGGTCACGCCCGTTTCCATCTTGGAAGTTAGTCCAGGATTAGTGGTGGTGTTGCAGGTAATTTGAGGTTTTTTAATAGTGTTTGTAAGTGTCTTGGTTTTATTTTCGAACAAGATTAAAGAAATGCGTTTTGCGGTTATTTTTGTGTATTAATTTGTATTGTTAATGTTTTTGTTTTTGTATTAGGTTTAGTTGATCGCTGTTCTTCTTGAGTTTGTTTTGTTTTGATTTTCCCATCTAGCCAGTACCGATAGGTGTGCGCTGTATGCCCCCAGCGCTATGTGTATAGATGTTGTGAATCGTACTGGCTAGTGGGGTGTTTCCTCTTTTTATTTTTTTCTTGTTTGAACCTCACTTCCCAGCCTCGTGTTGCCAGCCAACTCTTGTACTCTTTGTACTATATTGATGCTTTGAATCACACCAACCATTTGCATGAGACTTAAGTTTGCAGTGGAGTGGATTTCTTGGTGTTGGTCTGAGTATGTTTTATATTTATCTAATATGATTTTGGGGTTGGTGTCATTTACTTTGTAACTTTACTTGGAAATTGTGGTGTGTGCTAAAGTTGGGATTGTATAGGGGTCCATAAGAGGTTGGCTGGCTAGTTACATCGTTTATGGGGGGGGGGATGAGTTTTTGCTCTACAATGTAGTTTCTTTTTTTGATTATATATATATATATATATATATATATATATATATATATTGTTATTGATTTATTTGCCAATAAATTTGTTTAATTTTTTGAGAACATTGTAGTTCATTTCCTTTTGGTCTCCCCTTATTTAAAGGAAGTGGC
Source organism: Carassius carassius (assembly GCF_963082965.1). Lineage (NCBI taxonomy): Eukaryota > Metazoa > Chordata > Actinopteri > Cypriniformes > Cyprinidae > Carassius > Carassius carassius. The sequence goes on along the minus strand of NC_081782.1, from coordinate 29,726,966 downwards.
CCGTTGGTAACATTTTGGCGTAGTCTGCAGGGTCCCCATATTTTAGTATTTGGTATTAAAGGCTGGGAAGTGGATAGTTTTTTTGTTTTTTTCTTTTTTTGGTGTATTTGGCAGGGAAGAACAGCGATCGGCTTGTGGGACGACTGCTGGTGACGACATTGGATTGGTCTGCTGCAGTTATGGCAGAGGAGCTGCAGCAACTACGAGAGCAGTTAGAGCAACTGCGACTTGAAAATGAAAGATTGAGACGGCCTCATCAAGCTGGAGGTTCAACAAGTGTTGCATCGAGTTCAGCCCTAGAAGGAAATGGACAGCGGCGTGAACCGGCTATATATGTGCCTAGAGAAAGAAAATGTTCAAAATTCTCTGGTAAACTGTCTCCTGGTTCTCTTTCTCTGGATGATTGGATTGAAGAGGTGGAGAGTTGTATTAGAGGGAGACATATGTCTGAATTAGACAAAGCCATGTTTGTTTATGATCATTTAGAGGGGGAGGCTCGGACAGAAATCAAGTTTAGGTCTGGGGAAGTTAAAGAGAATTTCACTGAGATATTTGCAGTGTTGCGCGAACTGTATTGCTCTTCTTCTCCCTATGTTATCCTGCAGCAGCAGTTCTTTGATAGAAAGCAGAAGGAGGGGGAATCTTTACGAGAGTTTTCTCATGCATTGATGGCTCTTATGGACAGGGTACAAAAAGCTAACCCAAATGCTGTGTCTGACTCTCAGGTAGTTCTGCGAGATCAATTTTGTGAAAATGTTCTGGACCATACCCTTCGTAGAGAATTAAAGCGGTTGGTGAGGCAGGATTTTTCTTTGACTCTCCTTGACTTGCGCAAGGAGGCAATGCGTTGGGTGGAGGAGGGACAGCCTCAAAGAAATAGGTCAAGTAGAGTAGTTCCTCATTCATTTGAAACTCAAGCTGTGACATGTGAAGAGAACCGGGTGGTTGGTTCTGAATTGGCAGAATTGAAAGATATGGTCCTACAACAACAGGCACAATTAGATTTGATTCTCAAAACTTTGACTACTCCAGAAGGGGTTGCACATAATGTTAACAGAACTCCTAGAACTAGTAGATTTCGTAGAGCACCTGATGGCCAACCAATATGTATCAAATGTAATCAAGCTGGTCATATAGCAAGATATTGTGTACCCAATATGCAAACTAGGGCTTTGCCTGCTTCAGGTGCTAGTGGGGGGGTAGTTGTGGAGTCTGTCTCGTCACCGGAAAACTAGAGCCCTCCAGTATGCAGAGCCACACACTGGAGCTGAGGACATTAGGCTCAAGTGATTCTCAAGCTTTTTCTAGTTTAGTAGGGTCTTGTCCAACATTAATTGTTAAAATGGGAATGGTTGATGTGTTGTGCTTGTAGGACACAGGGTCTATGGTTACCACCATAACAGAGAGTTATTTTAACCATTATTTTTCGGATTTGGGGAAAGGTGGTCTCCGAGACTGTGCATGGTTGGCATTGAAAGCTGCAAATGGGATGGATATTCCATGTGTGGGGTATGTTGAACTTGATGTCAGTTTATTTGGGGTAACATTACCTAAGAAAGGAATTTTGATTGTAAAAGATGCCTGTTCCCCTAGTATGTATGCTCAGAAGGAGAAGATTCCAGCTGTGTTGGGCATGAATATTATCCGAGAGTGCTATGTTAATTTATTTAATGAACATGGTACTGAGCTTTTTCAGATTCCCCAAATACGAGCAGCTACCCCAGCATGGAAACAGGCACTCCGCTGTTGTCAAAAAATCGAAGCAGTCTCAAATTCTTCTGAATTCAAGGTGAGAGTTCAGGGAAAAAACCCTGTCCGTGTTGCTGCAGGTACCATGACCATGGTTCCGGTGACCTGTCCCCAGGTTTCAGATGCTGTGATAGAATTTCTTTTAGAACCTTTGGGGCCAGAGGAAAATGCCCTTCCAGAGGGTTTGCTGTTATCTCCCTCTTTGGTATATGCAGAAAGGGGGTTAGTGTATGCACCTATTGTTAATGTAGGTAGTACGGTGGTATGGGTGGCACCACGTCGTATTATAGGTACAGTCCAAGTGGTGAACGTGGTTACTGCCCCTGGGCCTAAATTACAAATATGTCCTGAAAATGTGTATAGTGTTCAGGTGTCTGTTCAGGTAGCTGAGCAGTTGTCCAGTGGCGCCATTGACCTTCCTTCCTGCGAGGGACTTACTGAACAGGAATCAGAGCTGGCAAAGCAACTATTAAATAAATATCAGGTCATTTTTTCCAAGACTGAGGGCGATATAGGGTGTACTGCTCTGATTAAACAAGAGATTCCGTTGGAAGATGATAAACCAGTGAGACAGCCATATAGACGAATTCCTCCCTCCCAGTATGAGTCCGTAAGGGCTCATATTCAACAGCTTTTGGACAGTAAGGTGATAAGGGAGAGTAGTAGTCCTTACTCGTCCCCGATTGTCCTGGCGCAGAAGCGGGATGGAACCATTAGGATGTGTGTTGACTATCGTCATTTGAATTCGAAGACTAGAAAGGACTCTTATCCACTGCCGAGAATTGAAGAGTCTTTAGATGCTCTGACTGGGGCAAGGTGGTTCTCCACCTTAGATTTAGTAAGTGGGTATAATCAGGTTGAGGTAGCGGAGGCAGATAAGGCAAAGACAGCTTTTTGTACTCCATTTGGGTTGTTCGAATTAACCGTATGCCCTTTGGGCTGTGTAATGCCCCAGGGACATTCCAAAGACTCATGGAACGGCTGTTTGGGGATAAGCGGTTCTCTTCTTTGCTTTTGTATCTGGATGATATAATTGTATTTTCCTCTTCCGTACAGGAGCATTTGTCACGACTGGAGGAGGTGTTTAAGCGATTGCAGCAGGAAGGTCTAAAGATTAAATTGAGCAAATGCAGTTTTTTTCAAAAGCAGGTGAAGTATTTGGGGCACCTAGTGTCTGAGCAGGGGGTTTCTACAGACCCTGACAAAGTGGCAGCAGTAAAAGAATGGAGTCGTCCAGCACACTTGGCAGAGCTTCGTTCATTTTTAGGTTTTGCCAGCTATTATCGCCGGTTTATTGATGGATTTGCTAAGCTGGCCAGGCCTCTTCATGAATTGGTAACAAGATTGAGTGGTTCTGCAAGGAAGGGTAAGACCCCAAGGCTGCCGTTAGCTTCTGTGTGGGATGCAGAGTGTGAAAGCCGTTTCCAAACATTAAAGACCAAGCTGGTTACGGCACCTGTGCTCGCTTATGCAGACTTCCGGAAGCCATTTGTTCTGGAGATCGATGCAAGCCATCAAGGTTTGGGGGCCGTTTTATCCCAGGAGCAGGGTGGTAAGCTTCGTCCCATTGCTTATGCCAGTAGAGGTCTGCGGAGGACAGAGCGGAATATGGAGAACTATAGCTCCATGAAACTGGAGTGTCTGGCCCTAAAATGGGCTGTATGTGATAAGTTTAGAGAGTATCTGTTGGGGAATGACTTTGTTATTTATACTGACAATAATCCTCTCTGTCACCTGCAGACCTCAAAGTTGGGTGCTCTGGAACAGCGATGGTTATCACAGTTGGCTTCTTTCAATTTTGTGATCAAGTACCGCCCAGGAAGGGTGAATCAAAATGCTGATGCACTGTCTCGGCAGGCCATGAATAATGTGTTTCCAGGAACCGAAATTCCCCAAGTGTTACAGCAGCAGGTGAAGGGAAGATCTCCAGAGCGGGTAGTGATGAGTGCCAGTGAAGTTGCTGCATTGCCTGGATGTTCACAGGTAGATCTTTCTCAGTTGCAGAAAACCGACCCAGTCATTGGAACTATTGCCAAGGCCTGGGAGGCAGGTAGTGTGTTGCGTTCTTCGGAGTTGACCGGTAGAGACCGAGCTGTAAAGGAGTTGGCTAGGCAGTGGGACCGTTTGTGTGAAAAGGATGGGTGCCTCTATCGCATAGCGTACACACCTGATGGTCATCGAGAGATACATCAGTTATTGTTACCTCAGAAACTTCAAAGAGAGGTGTTTTGTAGTTTGCATGACAGTCATGGGCATCAAGGAAGGGATCGAACGGTAGAATTAGTGAAGCGTCGTTGTTATTGGCCAGGGATGGTGAGAGATGTGGAAAAGTGGTGTCGGGAGTGTCAGCGGTGTATTCTCGCTAAAGCAGTTCAACCAAAGGTGAGGTCTTTTATGGGAACATTACATGCAACCCGGCCTCACGAAATTTTGGCTGTTGATTTTACAGTGTTGGAGCCTGCTAGTGACGGGAGGGAAAATGTGTTGGTGCTCACTGATGTTTTTTCGAAGTTCACTCAGGCCATCCCTACTCGGGATCAGCAAGCAAGCACTGTAGCGGAGGAGTTGGTCCGGCATTGGTTCCATTTGTTTGGGGTTCCATGTCGTCTGCATTCAGACCAAGGGCGAAATTTTGAAAGTAACCTTATTAGCCAGTTATGTAAGGTTTATGGTGTACAAAAGAGTCGCACTACCCCGTACCATCCACAGGGTAATGGGCAGTGCGAACGTTTTAATCGTACTCTCCATGATTTATTGCGGACTTTGGCCCCAGAGAAAAAGAGGCGGTGGCCACAACATCTACCACAGCTTGTTTATGCTTACAACACCACAGTGCATTACTCCACAGGGATGAGCCCCTATTTTTTAATGTTTGGATGTGAACCCAAATTACCAGTTGATTTCTTGTTAAATCAGTTAGAAGAGACCGTAGAGACACCTGATCAGTGGATTGTGGAACATCAAGGTAGGCTTCAGGCAGCATATGAGGAGGTACAGGAGAGATTGAGAGAAAAGGTTGCCCGTCGTAATCGACGTGATGAGAGTAGAGTAAACGATACACGGTTTGGAGAGGGCGAGTTGATCTATCTCAAAAGCCATCATCGTGGGCGACATAAAATTCAGGACGTATATGATTCATGTCTGTATAAGGTGGTGCGTGAACCAGGGGAGCAAAGCGTGGTGTATTCCGTTGCCCCTGTGTTGCAGGCAGGGCCTGTGAAGCAGGTCCACCGGATGGAAATGCGTAAGGCGTTTATTGACCCTGTCTTAGGTGATGTAGACTCGTCTGGGTCTGAAGCTGTTGGCTCGAATGGGGGGTCTACCACAGATTCAGATAGTGAGTCGGCATCATGTATATTATTGCAAGATGATTGTGATGTGTCACGAACTAGGACAGGTGAATATAGCACTTTGATACAGGAGAACTCTCCAGAGGCTCAAACCTTAGAGCCGAGGCGTTCTAGGAGGAGTACAGCGGGTCAGCATTCAAACCCTTTTAGATTGCCTCGGGCTGCTGTTGCACCAGTAGTCGGGGAGGAGTTGTAGTCCCAGAGACCGATTGGATATGCTCTTTATTATGGTGATGAGAACACTACTTTGTGTGTTTATCGGCGGGTCGCCGATTAATTCCTGGGGGGAAGAATGTAGCCGGTGAGGTGGCAATTAGTAGAGGGCGTGGCCAGGTAGGTAGAGGGTTTTTAAGCGGGCACCTCTAGGGAGGCCTAGAGAGGAGGTCCAATCTATTGTGTGGAATTGTGTTGTTTGGTAGCCTTCCCTGGTGTGGTGGTGTACAGACGTGGTGTGGTTGAGAAGGTAGGCCAAGCAAATATTGATTGTTTTTGTACGAAACTAGTTTCATATTTATGAAGACTTTTATTTAATTCGGGAATTGTTTTAATGCAGATGCCAAATAGTGTGAATTTGTAGGCCGCTGGTCACGCCCGTTTCCATCTTGGAAGTTAGTCCAGGATTAGTGGTGGTGTTGCAGGTAATTTGAGGTTTTTTATAGTGTTTGTAAGTGTCTTGGTTTTATTTTCGAACAAGATTAAAGAAATGCGTTTTGCGGTTATTTTTGTGTATTAATTTGTATTGTTAATGTTTTTGTTTTTGTATTAGGTTTAGTTGATCGCTGTTCTTCTTGAGTTTGTTTTGTTTTGATTTTCCCATCTAGCCAGTACCGATAGGTGTGCGCTGTATGCCCCCAGCGCTATGTGTATAGATGTTGTGAATCGTACTGGCTAGTGGGGTGTTTCCTCTTTTTATTTTTTTCTTGTTTGAACCTCACTTCCCAGCCTCGTGTTGCCAGCCAACTCTTGTACTCTTTGTACTATATTGATGCTTTGAATCACACCAACCATTTGCATGAGACTTAAGTTTGCAGTGGAGTGGATTTCTTGGTGTTGGTCTGAGTATGTTTTATATTTATCTAATATGATTTTGGGGTTGGTGTCATTTACTTTGTAACTTTACTTGGAAATTGTGGTGTGTGCTAAAGTTGGGATTGTATAGGGGTCCATAAGAGGTTGGCTGGCTAGTTACATCGTTTATGGGGGGGGGGATGAGTTTTTGCTCTACAATGTAGTTTCTTTTTTTGATTATATATATATATATATATATATATATATATATATATATATATATATATATATATATATATATATATTTGTTATTGATTTATTTGCCAATAAATTTGTTTAATTTTTTGAGAACATTGTAGTTCATTTCCTTTTGGTCTCCCTTTATTTAAAGGAAGTGGCCCGTTGGTAACAGGTGTATGTAGCTGCTGTAGACAAACAAAAAAAAAGAGAAAATGAAGAATGCATTTAAATGAGATGTCTGTACACATTAAAATGTTTTCACTTTCATCAGTGATTATTCATTAATTAGGATGTTATGATGAATCTGGCAAATCAGATGCAGGATGCTAGTTTTGTTTCCATTTCATTCACACATGCATTTAATATATATATATATATATATATATTATTCCTTTATTTATGTATTCCTTTAATGTCTTCATTAAGACATTACTAACATGCTGCATGATGTTGTTGTAATTGATCTAAACCCAAATACTGGGTGGTCATTTAAAATATTAACTTACAAAGTCAAAGACGTTCTCAAGATGTGGCTCTTAAAAGAGCCGTTGTGGTGTATGTAGCTGCTGTAGACAAACAAAAAAAGAGAGAAAAAGAAGAACGCATACGAGTGAGATATGTCTGTACACATTAAAATGTTTTCACTTTCATCAGTGATTATTGATTAAACATGTTGTGATAAATCTGGCAAATAAGAAATGGCATTGACTCCCCTTACAACAATAAGACGGCAATCGACACTGAAAAAGAGAGAGAAGATAATTAATATCACTGTAAGTTACTCTATTAAATCACAAAGTTTATAAAAGTCTCTGATGGATATGTATAATATTATTTGATAAAGCATGATAAGAAAAAGAATGCAGACCAATGTTTTTGATGAGACCTTATAGCCCACTAACAAATAAGGTGTCAAGGCTTATGAGTTCTCTCTCTTTCTATCTCTCTCTCGCTTTCGCTCTCGCTCTAAGTGCACGCGACAGCGTGTTAGAGAGAGGGTTTACGCGCTCGCAGTTAAACCTGACAACAACGCATTACTTTCCATACAATTGTGAATAATGAAGATATTATTAAGAATAATTGTATGATTGGTCTCTTAAAGTAACGTTAACATGACATAACTCTAAAATGAAAGAGCGTCTCTCAAACGGAGTAGATTGGCTCTATCAGCAATGACGTCACACGGATGTAAATTTTATCCAGGGTTTTTTTTTTTTTTTTCTTTATATAGGGCATTTTCCCATTAATCTCATTAATACTTTTATTTCAAATTCTTACATTTGATCCATGAATACAATTTATAATAATGTGATTATCTATACCTATAAAATGTAATAATTTACACTGAAAAATACAGCTGTATTAAATAATATCATGTGATTATTTTAAATATTTTTTTATATATAAAAAACAAGAAATTATGGTGGAAATTATACTTTTCAACGAAATTAAAATGACCAGTAGGTGGCAGTAGTGAGCGTTTAATAAATGAGTTGAATATCATGTCATTGAGTAAAATATATAAATATGTAACTGGGTTTATTTATTTTTATTTTTTACTGAGATCATATTTTTACCTTCAGATGTACGGCTTGGTCTTCACCACAGCCAAAACATGGGCACTCTCCTGAGAGCGAACCTAATGAATAAGATAAAGTTCAAATGAAAACTTTAATAATACATGTAAAAACTAACATTGAGACCTACAAATACTTCTAATAATAAAATGTTATTGAAAAGAACTGTTTACCGTTAGTCAGCGACGGATCCATCAACGACTTTGATTGACGTCCAAACTTCTTCTTCTCAGGTGACGTAAAAGAGTTGACCAATGAAATCGACCTAGAGACGTGAGTAATGGCTGCCGGGTGGGGTTTTCGCGTAGGGGGGCGTGGTTTGCGCTCAACTGGTTTGGGGAAAAAAAATCACGCAACGGCATTTCGGTGTTTAACGGCGCTGATGAGCGGACTGTAACGATATATTAAACGACGGAAAATCGTCTTTGTGAAATGTGATAGATTTAACGGAAAATAAAAATTTCTATTAAGTCCAATTTTTATTACAATTTAACTGGTTTCATGAGTGAAAACCCCTGCTATTTATTTTAGTAGTATAACCCTCAGAAAAACGAACTGCTCCCTCAGACAGATTGTTATTATGATTAAAATGTATTACTATCTTTCTGTATATACAATGATATAATGACACACTGCGTTAACTTTGCATTAAAAATAATAATAATAATAACAACAACAATAGTGTTTTCCTATTATATTCAAAGCAATGGTGTTACCAAAAATATAAGTCATATAATTTTTTGTTTTGTTTTGCTTCTTTCTTTTCCTCCCAGTCTGAGAGTTCCTCTTTGTTAAATATAATTGGGCAACCCCATAGGTGGCGATGTACGCGCGCGAGTCGCCAATGAGCCAAGGGATGAAGAAGTCGTCAGGGCAAGTTGTGGTGGAGTGATGGTTGAGAGGTAAAGTACGAAAGGTGGAAATGTATAGTTTTATGTAGTGATGGCAAAATCGAGGCCTCGTGAACCAATGAAACAGTTGAACCAAATGTGCCATATTGTTTCGAGGCTTCGAATCAATCCAACACCTGTCTCAACGGTGACGCCTAGTGGTCACTTGCAGGTGTTGATCTGAAACAACCTTGACGAGCCATTAAAAAAATGTGTTGTTTTTTATTATTATAATGTTCTAATATGTGAAGCTTGTAACCTATAGGCTCCTCACTGTGCATAATGTTATTTTGGTCATGAAAAATGAATATTAATAAAAGAAATCAAGCCACAATGTCTCACTTTTTTAGAGATTTTTATTCAAAAATATTAATTTATCTGCTGTGGAAGGACTTAGCTTACTTCTTTTTTTACAGATAATTTCTCCAGCCTTTGAAAAAATCCTCTCACAAGGGACACTTGTTGCTGGCATACAAAGATATTTTTTTGCAAGGACATACAAATGAGGAAAGATTACTGCTCTCTCTTTCCAGTAAGTTAGTGGATCATGAGTTCTGGGCAAATACGCATCGTTGATGTATTTTTTCACTTCCACTGTGGCATCAGCTGTAGCATTGTGTATCATCTTGGTTTGATGGATGTGAGTATCAAAAAGTTCCCATAAACTGTCCTGTGTTTCTACTGGTGTTGATGGTGATGGTGATGATGATGATGATGGGTGTGATGTTGACATTTCTGGGTCTGAATAAAAATGAAAACAGCAATTAGTAACAAATCCTAAACTGACGGCATATATGAAGGATATATTATATTACATGATTCAGATTACATAACATAACACAGACTGAAACTGCTCACCAGGATTTGTGTTTGAACGCATCAGTGAAGCACACTCCAGTGTGATATGCTTTTCAGCTTCCTGGGCTTTGGCAGCATTTCCAAATGCCACATTTTTTAACCTTGGGTCCAGCAGTGTAGCCAGTGCCAAGGCTCTAAAACTCTCATAACCTCCACATCTGGAGTGCAGACCTTCTTGCAGATGTGAGCCTATGAGCCAAAACAGGAGAAACACATATTTATAATAATGACAATAATATGACAGTTATGGCCAATCACATGGGTAGTATGGTCATTGTGGCCTACCTAATTGAACAGTTGATTCCTGCGTTGCATTTCCTTTTTTCTGTGCAAGCTTGTGCTGCAACATCCTGTACAGTGGTATAAGCTTTGAAGCAGACACTCTCTTTTCCTCTGACATCTCTGTTGTTGCGAGTTTGAATGGTTGCAGTATTGACAATGATTGTTCAATAATGTCATAATCAATACTTGTCAGGGGAGCAGTATCATTGTTTAAGTTGGAAAGTGCAGCAGCCACTGGTTCACGTTGGTCATACAAGCGCTGTAGCATGTCAAATGTGCTGTTCCATCTCGTGTCAACCTCCTGTATCAGTTTCAGAGTTGGTCTTCCCATCAAGCTCTGCATCTCCACAAGCTTGTCCTTTGCTTTGCAGCTGGATCTGAACAACCCCACTATCTTTCTGGCCTTCTGGCGTATTTCATTGATGACTGGGGTTTGATCTAGTGCCTTTTTCACAATCAAATTTAAAGTATGAGCAAAACATGGGACATGGCGAAGGTGGAGTAGCTGGGCACTTAGGATCATGTTAGATGCATTGTCAGTCACCATGCACTGAACTTTGGAGGTTATTCCCCACTCAGCCATTAGCAAGGCTTTAGCCTCCATGAGATGCTGGGCTGTGTGGGTTTGGTAAAACCTCCTTACACCCAGTACAACAGTTGCCATTTTTGCCTCTGGTGTTATGTAATGGCAAGTCACACCAAGATATCCATCCATATTAATGGAGGACCACATGTCAGCTTTAAGGCTAACAAATTTGGCCTTTTGTAGGTCCTCCATTGTCTTCTCCTTGGCTTTGTTGTACTTTTCGCTGACCATTATTTTAAGCACCTTCCGGGATGGGAGGACATAGCTTGGATCAAGCTTGTTCACAAATGCCCTGAATCCCTCATCGTCCACGATGGTGAAGGGCTGCAGATCCTTCACCACCATGTTTATAAGAGCCTCATCCAATTCCCTCTGTCTGACTTTTAAAAGAGAAGACAAAACATACTTTCAGACAAATACATTGGAAAAATACAGCTTCAATTAGTGCACATCTATTAAAAGTATAGCCTACTGGTTCATTATTTGGAAACCTTCCAGTATTTATAATCAGTGTTTTATATAACTTATAAACTTTATAAACAGTGTCCCAAAAGGTTGTAATTATATTTCAATTATAATTATATCCCAAACAATGCATACCTTGCTTAGATGGCCCAGCAGTGTCAGTAGCAGGCCTAGGTACAGGGGGAATGCCATCCTCTGCACCCTGCAAAATGGCAGGATGAGTGCTCCTCAAATGGCGCATCACGGATGATGTATTGTTGCAGTAGGCTAGCTGCCGATCACAATACACACATCTCACTTTATTTGGGGTTTCTAAATGGAAATGCTCCCACACCACAGATGTACGGCATCTCTTCTGGGGAGCTTCCATTTTATCTATCTATCCAAATCTATCTATCTATATATGAATCGATCTATAATATATGTATTTATATATGTATCTGTAATCTATCTATATATGTATCTAATGTATCTAGATATGTATCTATAATCTATGTATCTATATATGTATCTATCTATAATATATGTATTTATATATGTATCTGTAATCTATCTATATATGTATCTATCTATTAATCTAGCTGTCTATATATATTTATATCTATGTATCTATTAATGTGTCACTATATGTATACTCTGTCTGTCTCTAGCCTCTCAGTCAATGTGTTGTGTAAATTTAAATGTAAGTCTAAATTGCCTATAACTAATCAAATCGCACTATGTCACTATATCACCAAAAATCCGCTATCTCAAAGTCAAACTCCTCTCACAAAAACCCACGAGGTCAAAATGCGTTTATTTCACTTTTATACAGATGTGCGATTGTGTGGTCTGTTCCCGACCGTTCCAATCAAACGCTGATTCGGCAGACCACACCTGATGAAACAATTAGTGAAACACTTCGAGGCTTCGTTTGGTCATAGTCACGTGACATGGGTGTTTCGAATCACGCTTCGGATCAGTGTTTCGACACATCTGCGCTTCGGGATCTCGCAAAGCTTCGGAACGACTGTTTCGCTTCAGCCATCCTTAGTTTTATGATAGTATGTTTGCCATTGGTGGGATTGTTGAAAGATTTTTAATAGTTTACTAATTTTAAACAGTTTTACCCGATCATATGTTGAAGCAACGCGTTTTGCAACCAACCGCGGTGCATGTTCAGTTAGCAACAAACATAACATTTGATCCCAAATCAACTCCGATACACGTCACGTTAAACGCATAGCAAAATTTAAAAAAATCAAATATTATTTTATGTTCTATAATTGTTAGAAATGTAAATGTATGCAATACTATAAATCCATAAAATTCCAAACCCTTGTGACCTAAAGACATGCATGTGCACATTATGCAGAAAGTTTTTCGCTCAGCCTTGTGCAATATAGAGAATAATCATAATAATAATGATATTTATTGCCTTTTGCTATGAAAGGGACATTTTCTTGAACATTTCTTAATGAAGACATTGTAATTTAAAAATAAAAACTAGCATCCTGCATCTTTGATTGCCAGATTCATCATAACACGCATAAATATAAACAAAAAGACTCAAGATATAGCTCTTTAAAAAACCTGTGTGTGTGATAATGTCATATAGTTAGTTAAAAATTGCTTTGATTTATAGATTTAATTTAGTGACTTTACCATTTGTTTTAATGATGTTTATTTACAGTGCAATCTATTCTGCTTACCCGACTCATGCAGACTTCTGTCCTGATGTTTGGCTGTCTATTTATGGAGACCACCATGATCTAATCTATACAGATCTAGTTGTCTCTTCTCCCACAAACTCCTCTTTCAGGTATATTTTTGTTGTTGTTGTTGTTTCAACAACGTTGACTGTATTTTTGTATACCAAAACAACTAGGGGGTGTCGACAAACTTCCATTGAGTACCATTAGACCACTCAAGAAGAATTACCTCACATAACCAAGATTTAATGTTGTAAAGCAGATTTTGCGGATCTCCTTCATTCTGCCGCCAGCTCACCAGAACCTCAGGATGCACCAGCTGTGGATATTACAGGCCAAACTTTGGGTGAGGATCTTTCTCCCACTGTTCACCACCAAACCTCTTCCTATATGTAAACAGTTGTTTAGCACACTGTTGTCTATATTTGAATGGTTAATTTTTAGGCTGCAACCAATAATCTTAATCAAATAATTTTTTAGATTAATTTGATAAAATGCCACATTTTATTTTCTTTATATATTAAAAAGGCAAGTTATTCCACAACATTTCCAGTCTTCAGAGAATGCAAATTGAAGAACAAATATGTTTGGAATGTAGGATATGTGATACACCATGAAGAAAATAAAACATAAGTTATAAAATAAAGTTTGTCCGGAGTTGAAAAGTAGAAGCCAGTTTAACCCAATTAATAATTTTTTTAAAAAAAAGTAAAATAAACAAAAGGACAAACTTTTACTACTCATAGGTAGGCTATGTTCACACCTTCACTGTTTGGGAGTAACAACCGCATCTACTTACAGATGTGAGTCTCAACTGCTTACAATAGTGTTTCGATTGCTGTCTGTGTGAACAAGTAACTATATGAACAAGTAACTAAAGTCAAGCAGTATTTAAATTGTATTTATTTACAGAGGTATATGAAGTCACACTTGTCTGTGTGTGAAGATGTTGTGCAGCGCAAATCCATGAATGAATGTTCTGAAGTGAGTTAAACTTCAACAGATATCCCCTGCTCAGGGAGTAGGGAGCAATGAACACTTTGTAGGGACCATGTCAATGGGAACACAGGTTATGCATGGAGCTCTCTTCTAACGAGCTGATTATCTGAATCAAAAAGAGAGACTTATGTAGAATTATGTAAAATATGTAGAGTTGGTGGGCACGAGGACTGGAATTGAGAACCGCTGCTCTAATTAAAGCAAAGTAGTATAGTAAAGTATTATCAAAGATGGCGACATCCATACAACTAAAAGTCTTGCTATCACATTTGCTTCAGGATGTAGGGGCCCACAGTTTGGGCACACATACACAGTTCAGCTTTGGGTTTGTTGCTCTGTGCTGTTTAATGTATGGTAGTCAGAACTTTGTTCAGTTTTATTCATTACTGTCAGCTTTCACAGCAATAAAAACTTTTTAACTTAACTTAAAATTTAATTTTAAACTTTTTATACTGGCCAGGCTTTCTCAAGCCAACTTAAAGTTTGTCTTGACGAACTTTTTTAGCTAAATGAGCAATTATCTCTATCAAACATGGACCTTAAAGGGATGGTTCACCCAAAAACATTATTCAAATAAATATTGTGGCAATCATGTTCATGAATCTGATTTCAGTGGCACAGCTGTGTAGTATCTAGTACAGAGGTTGTTGACAGTATTGTGCGCATTGTACATGATCTTCACTGCCCAGTATTGTATTATTGTTTACACAGTAAGTTTTCAGTAACATTATTTCCTTATAAAATGCTCTAACATTTTCTTTTCTCCACCAGACACCCTAGGACAACATCCTTAGCACAGATCTACCTATAGCCCTCCATCATTCCCACATCCATCTTGCAACAGTTTCATGAAGTGCAGTCCATAACCAGTTCACGGTCTACACCTTGTCCATTGCAAATGTTATGGATTATTCTAATAGAGATCTTTCTATTATTTTTTTGAGACTGTTATTATGTACTCCGTTATGTTGTGAATAAAGTCAACCCCCCCCCCCCCCCCCACCTCGATGCTTTCAGCAGTTAATACATTAAAGTGTGTCCTTAATGTTTTATTATTTAAAGATTGTTTTAAAGTTTATTACAGGATCAGTTTATTTTTTTTCACTAGAAAATAAAGTGTTGTATTAACTGTCATAATCAAGTATGAGACTTTTATCAGTATCATTAATTCTATGAGGCAATATGAATCAAATTAACATTTGTATAGGGTTTTCATCCGAAGGCTTCTTCCTCATTCAGTTAAACATCAAGGGTTTTCTTTGCCTGTGTCACCTTTAACTTTCTCATTGGAAATTGTGAGCATCATTATTTGGAAGAAAATATGAATATGAAAATGGCTTTGGATTTCAATGTATTGCATGGAATCAAAGAACCATACAAACCTTTGACCTTCATACAGACATGGTATAAATTAAAGTGTTACTCAAATTATCAAGCTTGTAATGTTAATACTAGAAATTCTAAACAGCAGTCAAGTGTGATAGGTTACAAGGTTTAATTTGTGCTTTCTACAAGATGACAGATAAGTAATATTAACCAATGATATGGCAAGTAAAATTACAGTTAGCTTGAAACGAGTCAATTTAAATAAGAAACTGGGCTGACATTTTTTGCATGTATTTTTGTCTACGGAGCACTGTAAAAAATGATCTGATCAAAAAGTTATGATAACTTATATATGTCATTAAATCAGACATAAAAAAATGTGTTTTGAAATTTCAACTCAATTGTTTGAGTTTTCAATCTTCCAATTTAGGTTCATAAGTTACTTCAATGAATCACAAATTCCAGGTGCTTGAATGAACTTGCCATTTTAAATTGAGTGGAAGACCGCTCTTTGCGCATGTGCGCGCCTTGAGACGAACAACACTGTTGAGTGT
Source organism: Carassius carassius (assembly GCF_963082965.1). Taxonomy (NCBI): domain Eukaryota; kingdom Metazoa; phylum Chordata; class Actinopteri; order Cypriniformes; family Cyprinidae; genus Carassius; species Carassius carassius. The sequence goes on along the minus strand of NC_081782.1, from coordinate 29,711,391 downwards.
TAATAGTCACATCCGGGACATTTGCTCGTGTGCGTGCGCCAGTGTCAAGTACCCATAGTCAGTGATGGTCTGGGGTGCCATGTCAGCTGCTGGTGTTGGTCCACTGTGTTTTATCAAGGGCAGGGTCAATGCAGCTAGCTATCAGGAGATTTGTGGTTTAAGCATGCTGTGGTTTAAGCAGCTAAATGTAAGCACTATAAACCTAATAAAATTCAAAATACATATTGACAAAATAAGAATTTGCACTGATTTGCTTTGACTTGCTTTTATACTGATTTGTTTTGACTATATATTAAAATAATTTAAGAATATGTTTAAATGTATTGAAAACACTGTAATTGTAATTTTATAATTATAAACGCATTGATTTGTGGATTATTTTATATATATGTATGTATGTATGTTTTTTTTGTTTTGTTTTTACTTGAACATTGAACACCTGAACACATTTTGACACATTTTAACACCATGCTGGATTTACAAATAAACTCTTTCAGTGTTTTAATGTACTCTGTAAGTAATGTACATATTTCACACTTTTTACAGTGGTATTTTAACTCTAAAACGGAGGGAGTCATATATACATTTCAAGAGTGTTAAATTTGACTAAAATTGAGTTCAATGTACACTGGCGTTTTTGCTGTGCTGGGTGCCTCATTTTTCCATCAGACTAGATGAGTCGGCTTGGCGTGAATAAGTTTCTTTGGCAATGAATGTTTGGGGCTTACCCTCCTTGTGAAGGGTGTCAATGATTGTCTTCTGGACAACTGTCAGATCAGCAGTCAACCCCATGATTGTGCACAACCTTTCTTTTTATCTTAGCCTCATTATGTGACCTGCACCCAACTGAAGTTTGGTACCAAAAAAGTATTGATTGCAAGTTTGAGATGATTGAAGTGTTTATGTATAGCTTGTTATGGGGTTAACATTGGTTTTAATAATAAAAAAAAAAGTTTTGTACTCAAATTTGTCTGTTTTTATAATTAAGTTAAAACAAGACATTCTTTTAGATCATCTTAACTCGATACCCTAATTCAAAGACATTACTTAATTGAAATTACTAAATTGAACCCACTAATGGGGATAAGTTAACAGAATGCTCTTTACTGAGTTCACTTTATTTTGAACTTGCATAGCGTTGAAACAACAATAATTGTATAGTCATGTTGACTCACAGAAGGCAATTCACAGCTTAACAAGACTCAAAATAATGAGATAAAACAATTCATTAATCCATTTTGTTTTTAATTGAAATTTTGAGGCAGCTGCTTAACTCATGATTTTAAGTAGAACCAGGTAGATCTTTTTTACAGTGAGGGATCAAGCAAACAAAGGTTGTGCATGATCGGCTTCCAAAGATAGTCCGTGTGTATGTGTGTTTATAGTTATGGTTGTATTTGTATTTGATTATAAACACATGTGTCTAGTTGGACGCGAGCGGCGTGATGCAACGCAATAAGATAATCACTGATATCGCCTACACACACTGGAAGCGGGCGAATTGACAAATCCCCGTCAGAAAAATGATTCCTCGTTATATTTCTGGCATAGCTCTTTGCAACAACGGTTGCGTCTGTGTGACATGGTAGTGCTTTAAAAACTTTTAGTTTTCCTCATTTATCTGCTTGCTCCGATCGGCGCTGCGTGGCAGCACGTAATTTCAAATGTTGAAGATTCATCGTATAGACGTCGTATAGAGGTAAAGAAGACGGCTCATTAACAGCTAAAAACATTCGATCGAATGCGATGTTCACCAGATGCTACGATCTTTCTCAGACGTCTCCGCGACGTACCTGTGCTATCTGGGTCCGGTTCATGAACGAATCACTCGATGTAACCGGATCTTCTTGAACCAGTTCACCAAATCAAACTGAATCGTTTTAAACGGTTCGCGTCTCCAATACGCATTAATCCACAAATGACTTAAGCTGTTAACTTTTTTAATGTGGCTGACACTCCCTCTGAGTTAAAACAAACCAATATCCCAGAGTAATTCATTCACTCAAACAGTACACTGACTGAACTGATGTGAAGAGAGAACTGAAGATGAACACCGAGCCGAGCCAGATAACGAACAAAAGACTAACTCGTTCACGAGTCAAGAACCGGTTGCATCAGTAGTTCTTTCTGACCGTTCGATTCAATAAACCGGTTGAAGAAAACGGTTCACCGGTTCTTTTCCGCTTGACACATACTGGCGTCATTGGCGATGACTGCAAGCCTTCGGTTTACCCGCGCTCATAACATTAGCACAGAATCAGTTCAGAATCAATCACCAAAAGAATCAGTTCGGTTCAGATGCTCTGTGTGTCGGTCTGTTTCACGCTGAATCACACATGCGCAGTATCATCAGCTCCTCGGTTCTTCTTATCTGGCTCGGCTCGGTGTTCATCTTCAGTTCTCTCTTCACAGCAGTTCAGTCAGTGTACTGTTTGAGTAAATGAATTACTCCGGGATATTGGTTTGTTTGAACTCAGAGGGAGTGTCAGCTGCATTAAACAAGTTAACAGCTTAAGTCATTTGTGGATTAATGCGTATTGGAGACGCGAACCGTTTAAAACGATTCAGTTCGATTTGGTGAACTGGTTCAAGAAGATCCGGTTACATCGAGTGATTCGTTCATGAACCGAATATCACAAACTGCTACATGGGGGGGACTGGATTTTGTAGATTTTACTACCCTAAATAATACTTTTAAAATTAATTGGCTGAAGAATTTTCTTAAAAATCCCTCCTCACTTTGGAATATTATCCCTTATTATATTTTCTCTAAAGTTGGTGGCCTGAATTTCCTTTTACTTTGTGATTATAATGTTTTATAAATCCCTATCAAACTTTCTAATTTCCATAAGCAGATGCTCTTGGCCTGGTCCTTAATATACAAACATAACTTTTCTCCGCACAGATATTATTTATGGAACAATAAGGATATTCTTTACAAGAATAAATCACTTTTCTTTGACAACTGGTTTGAAAACAATCTTCTTTTAGTTGGACAGCTTTTTAATTCACAAGGCAGACTTTACAACTACTCAGATTTCTCACAGAAATATAATATTCCTGTATCTGCTGATGAATATGCTGTTGTTTTCAATGCCATTCCATCTGGTGTGTCTTTTCTGTTCCAAGGTACTACATTTCCATGGCCATGTACTTACACTCTGAATTTAACTGACACAATGATCGGAAATGTTTGCTTTTCTGCAGATCAACAAAAAAATAACTATAAAATTAGAGCTCTCTTTCAGAGAGAGATAATAACAATTCCTTACATAATCCCTTATTGGAATGGCATTGTGGAGAATATACCTTGGGAGGAAGTATGGACCTTGCCTCATAGATATCTGCTTACCAATAAAGTAAAAGAAATAACATTTAAGTTAATTCACAAATGTTACCCAACTAAAGCCTTTCTTAGGAAATATAAGTCAGACATTGACGTGAGTTGCTGTTTTTTTCATTCTCCTGAAGAAGACTTTATTCATTTATTTTGGCAATGCTCCTACACTGAAAAATTTTGGTCAGACTTTTTGGCATTTATTCAGTGTTATTTTGTAAGTGACTTCTCTTTTTGTTTTCACGATGCTTTCTTTGGATTGTTTGACTATTCAAAAGAGAATACTGGAAAATATTACATAATTTATGTTTCCTGTTAGCTAAATTTCACATTCATAAACAAAAGTTTACTGGCTCTAAACCTCTTTTTTCTTTATTCAAATTGGACTTGGACAAGTATGTGGAAACTATCCGAAGTTCTGTTAATTTGAAAGCTATGAAAACAGTCTCTTTATATTCGTCCTTTGTGTCTTCTTAAGATGTAGTTTTATTACCTCGTTTTTCTTGTTGTTACCCTGGCATAACAAACAAATCTGTGTGTATTGTTGTTTTTTGTCTTTATTATTTTAAGTGTACTGTATTAATGTTTTAATGCTTGTATTGTTTAATAAAAAATAAAAAAAAAATCACAAACTGCTTTGTTTTGAACTCTCTCTCACAACAGACACGGAAGAGAAGACAATGCTGAATAAAGTCATAGCTTTGGTTATTTTTGGACCAAAATGTATTTTTCGATGCTTCAAAATATTCTAACTGACCCTCTGATTTCACATGGACTACTTTGATGATGTTTTTCTCACCTTTCTGGACATGGACAGTAGACCGTACACACAGCTTCAATGGAGGAACTGAGAGCTCTCGGACTAAATCTAAAATATCTTAAACTGTGTTCAGAAGATAAACGGAGGTCTTACGGGTTTGGAACGACATGAGGGTGAGTTATTAATGACATAATTTTGATTATTGGGTGAACTATCCCTTTAACCCAGAGGATAGTAAAACAATGTAACCACCAATTAAACAATTTAAGGAGCAGTAGTTTTCTTAAAGATTATTGTAATAGCAAGGACTTCTCTCCAGTGGGCTCATGGGATAGTTAAGGGTCCAACTGATACACACTCGATAATCACTGGAAGTAGTGGACCATCTGGGTACTTTCACCAAATGTTTTCTAATACTACTGCTCCTACAACTCCTAATTGTTACCATAACTTTCAAATTCACCGGTGTAAAGTGCATTAAAAGTTTTTTTTTTTTTTGCTAGAACCCAGTGATGACGCCGTCTGGTTATTGATGAGTTTTAAAATTAAGAGATTAATCAAATTCAAGATAATATTCTTAATGTAATTCATCTGGACTTTAAAAAATAAAGTAGTTAATCTATTCAGAGGTTTGGCCCTCCATAGATGCATTTAAAAAAAACTCCTTGATTGGGCAATTACTTTGAAAACCACCATCAGAAGCTTGTTCATCTTTGAGCGGAGATCACCGACAGAGAAGCAGCAGTGTGACACATCTGAATATTTATTTGAATAGGTACAGAGCCTGTAGTCTATGTCCAACAGGATAGGCATACCATCCATTTGTTTCTTCTTTTGAAACTACATCTTTGCAAACAAGGAATGCTGCTAGGGAGGGTGGGCTGTAAATAAAACAATGAGGTTATGCAAAACAGAGACAGCTCTACAGTCAACTAAAATTAGAAAAGGATCGATGGTAAACCTAAACAGCGCTTTCAGACCGTGACCTGTACGTGCTTTAGGATGAAGGACCGCACAGTCCGCCAGAGACACGCTCAACACTGAACACCAATATCTACAAATAAAGATGGACTCTGTATTTGCACCACAAGTAGGAGTTTGAGTTTTGTCCATCTCACTAATGTTCACACACCTCCAACGCTGCAATGTGCAAAACCGTGGAGAATTGCTTGTCGGTCAGGAACGGTGAGGGGCAGAAGTGGGCAAAAAAAACAAAAAACATTACAGTAAATACTTTTAAAAATAAAAGGAAAAAAAACAGCCTAATACTTACAAAACTAAAACCTACTAAAAGGAAGTATGCTGCAGTTTAGCACATGCTGTGGATCCGTCTGAAACCGCTCACACATAAAAGACCTCCCCACATGATCACGCACGGCTCATAGTCATCGCATTTATTCCCCAGAACAGAAAAGCGGGAAAATCATCATGAAGCAGTGCAGTTAATGTACAATAGCCCGGGTCTGTGCAAAGGTACAACAGTGCACTGTGTGTATTACATGTATTTACACCAGCACTGAAAAATAAAAGCTGAAACGGGGAAGACCAAAAGAAAAAGAAGAAACACTGGGACAAAACGCACGTCCTTGACGACGCAACAGCCAAAGCTCAGTCCAGTGTCATCAACACTAAATAACAGTTAAAAGAAAAGGGAGAATTAAAGTCATGACATTGTCTTCTTTAGATCACTGATGTCCACTCGCTCCACTGAAGGTGATTTATTTGAATTATTATTAATTTAGCCTCCGCTTCCAGGCTATTCCACTATTTCCCATTGAATTGGTCACCTTCCACACGCTCTTGACTCGCTGCGTCCGTTACATTCAGTCCTGCGTTTCTTCAGTCAGTCAAGCGCACACACACACACACACACACGTCCATTCAGCTGCGCACACGCAGACCAAAGACTGCGGCGTGAAGGAGAGGGCTCTGGCCTGCTGGGTTTGTTCTCCAGCACATCAGATGAACGCACACACACACCTCAGAAGTGTGTTCCCGTCTCTTGGTTGTTGGTGGTGAGGTTCTCCTTTAGCGTTCTTACCTCTTGATTATTCACGCAAGATGTCTTGGTTATTCCCATTGGTTGGGTTTGGTTTTGTTGAAAAGACACGCGTTGGGTTTGGATGGTCGTGTTTTGAAACGCAGTAATCAGCCACTCACTCTCACTCACATCCACTCAAAGCCGTCTCAAACGCCGTCTGGACGCTTCCTCCAGAAGCAGCTCCACTCAATTTCTCTCGGATTAGATGCAGCTGGATCCCATCAGCCAAGCACAACGGATCTAATATCTCTCACACTCTCTCGCTCGCTCTCTCTCTAATTATTTTTAATGTTGAACAGAGTGCTGCATCACAAACAAAACTCCAGACTTCCCCGTCGCGTCTAGAACTGGAAGCCTTCTGCTGGCACGTTGGTAGAAGAGTTGAAGCTGTACGTTCCTCCTTGGATCGCTTCGGGGACCAGGTTGGAGTCCTCGTCAATCTGAAAGAAAGGAAAGGGCCAGCGGATGCAAGAATGAGAATCAACCAGAGCTGCATTTAACCTCAAGAATAAATCCAACTGAAGAGGTAATAAAAACTAAATTGATATAGACATACACACACACACACGTTCTCCTCCTCATTGCTCAGCAGGAAACACAAACTTACATCATCAGATGAGAAGAACTGATCGATTATTTCATAAGCCAGTTTGTAGATGTCCTCATTCTCATGGTTCTGCAGTTGCTCGATTTTCTCCAAACCTGAGCAAACAAAAGATAAAAAATCATCCTCAAATACACTTGTCACAGGAAGATACACAAACAAGCACGAAGACTTTAGGAGTTCATATTTAACTGTTCTCGTTAAATTCAGTACCACCTCCACTCATTCCTCAACTGAAACGTCAAAAAATGTGTCTCACTTTGGGGTCACAACACATATCATTGTGAAACCCTGACGTGGAGAGGACGGGAGCAGACATCAGTTAGTTTAAAGTGTGATGTGTAGTTAGATTACGGTTCATCACTCAAACACAGGTGATTGGCTGGCGTCCTCCAGCACGAGCACCGGCTCTGCTCACCTCCACACTCCTCGATCAGGTTGGCGATGGTCTCGGCTTCATCATCAGCCATCTTGAGGATATTACTGAGGCCGTCCAGAACCACCTGCACCACCTGAGCGTCTTTGACAGTCAGCAGGTTACAGAAGGGAGGAACCACCTGCTGCTGGATCAGGTACGCCACCTACAGGACCAGAGCAACACCTGAACACTGCCTCTCTTCTACATGATGAGCGTGTGTGTGTGTGTGTGTGTGTGTGAATAACACACCTGCTCCTTTCTGCCGCTGATGGTCAGGTTACTGATGGCCCAAGCCGCCTCCTTCTGAGTGCCAAAATCTCCCTGAGAGACACCGCACACAGTGATTATTCCCCATTGTCTGCCAGTGCAGCACAACTAAACTGCTACTGGTATACACCACCAGTCAAACGCTTTTACACAAGTCTCTTCTGCTCACCATGCCTGCAGTTATTTGATCCAAAATACAGAGGGAGCAGTAATAGTGAAATATTTTACCATTTCAAATAACGGTTTTCTGTGTGAATCTCTGTTAAACTCATTTCTGTGATTTCTAAGTTGATATTTTTCAGCATCATTCCTCCAGTCTTCAGTGTCACATGATCTTCAGAACTCAGAATAACATGTATTTTTTTATCATCAATACCACTTTTTTCCCCCCAGGAGTCTTTGTTGAATAAAAAGATCCTAAATATCAGCATCTATCTGAAAAAGCTTGTTATAAACATTCAAAAGATGGGTTTTGTATTTTTCTTTTCTTTTTTTTGTGGAAAGAAATTATAGGAATGGTAAAGAATTTATGCTACAACATTTCTAATCCAAATAAATGCTGTTCTGAAAATAATTCTACTCCGCTGTTTTCAACAATCAGAAATGTTTCTTGAGCAGTAAATCATTTCTTGAGATCATGTGACACTGAAGACTGGAGGAATGAAGCTGAAAAGACAGGAACAAATAACTTTTTATAACATATGCAAATAGAAAACTGTTATTTTTAATAGTAAAAAGAGTTTACAATATTAATGCATTGGCAAATAAGTGCAGACTTGGTAAGCAGAAGAGACTTCTTTAAAACCATTAAAAATCTTTTGACTGGTCGTGTACACGTGATATATCATATCATCTGCACCCCGTGCGCTCAAGATGCCACGGCTTTCAAATACTCTGAAGTCAAAGACGTGAGCTCTAGACACGCACCTTATCCAGCAGAAGAATAATCATGGGCACTAGGTTGGCATCAATGACAGCCTGAACCTGCTGCTGGTTTCCTGCCGTGATGTTGGACAGGAACCACACGGCCTCCTGCGGGAACATAACACTCAGACTCATTACTGCAGCACCAGTCTCTGTTCAGATGCACTCCTGTATCAGCACTGATCTCACACACACACACACACACATCTAAACATGTTCAGCATTCACTCACGCCAGCACCACACCTCAGCTGTCATCATATCCAAACTCATTAAAATCTCTCTCTGGGTAAGCTTCACTGGCATCTAGTGGTGAGGTGGAGAACTGCACAGACTGGCCATATTTATGGTATATATTGTAACTGTTTTATGCGCAAGAACAACAAGATGATGAAATGCGCTCTGTAGAGCAGTAGAAACATGGCAGAGTAAGACTTCCATGTAAAGGCACCTGTGGTGTATGTAGACAGAAACTGCTCATTCTAAAGGTAATAAAACATAACCGTTCATTCTGTAGGGTCTGTATATTATATTGCATTTATACACTGCATCTTTATAAGTTTACTCAAGGCAAACCCATTAGTTAGAGACTGAGGGGTGAAATGTGAGCGGAGGATGCTGTGAGGTTCACATGAGCACTGGTTACCTTGTTGATCTTCTCTTTGGGGTGTGTGAGGAGTGCTTGGAAGTGCCCCAGAGCGTCACAGTTGAGCACCACCTGCGTCTGTTCATCTGTGCCTGTCACAATGTTCCCCACCGCTCGCAGAGCTGCCGTCTATTCATCACAAAACAGTCAAACACTGCAGGCAAATGCATGTCTCTGGAGTGACATCGATACAACATGCTCCTCTGTACCTGAACTTTGACCTCCTGGTGGCTCAGTAAGGGCACGAGGTACGGTACAATCCCCGAGTCGATGACCATCTGGATCTGCTCATTGCCAGCGTCTGTGAGATAAGACAGCGCCCAGACGGTGTCCACCAGGATCTGCACAGAACACAGTTCAACCCATCCGCACGTCTGACACGGAGCGGTGCATTTACACACGGAGCGAGAGCAGCACTTACGTTCACATCAGTGTGGTGGATGAGCACGCACAGCGCAGGGAGAATCTGTGTGAACACACACACACACACACACACACACAGTCTTACATCAGCTGATAGCATCAATTATATGAGCTCGATATCAATCAGTGCAAGGTTTTGAAGAGACAGCAGCTGTTAGTGTCTGCTGCAGACAGGGCAAGAGGTCACACCGGGTCACATGACTCAGACGGGTCACTCTCATACCTCCTGGATGGTCTCCATAGGCGGGGGGGGGTCCTTGTGGCGGCACAGGTTCACCATGACCCAAGTGACGTTGCGGAGGAAGGTGATGGGTATGGAGGGGCTGATGAAGGCCAGGAGTGGCTTAACCACACCCAGACTGATGACGTAGTCTCTGCACTGAGGACCATCACCTGTAACAGCACAGAGATCACTCATCGGACACCGAACACCACCAGAGAAACAGGAGCGAGCTTGCAGAGTTCACCACTCACCGATGATGTTCCCTAAAGCCCAAACGGCCTGCTCACACACGTTCTGGTGCGGAGAGTGCAGCAGCCGCAGGAACAGAGGAACCGCATCTACACAAACACACACAGCACACTCACTGACAGGTCAGACTGCTACTTACAGACAAACTAAACACATAATCAGGGGTGCACAACCAAAACAACAACGCAACACACTTGGGAAGTTCAGACTGCTCGTCTGCATACAACAATGCACAATCACCGTTTTCAATACGGTGTAGGATTTACATTTGAAAGCACAAATCTAGACTGTGCACTGCTGGCTTCAGTTTGGCCAAAAACACTGATGCACTGATATATAAACATTAAATCCCCTATGAAAACATCCAACTCATATCGATTCATTCAAAAAAGATTTGAATGTAGTTACAAACCAAGTTAAGTTGAGTTAAGTTTACTAATCGGGTGAAATACAGAAATCTTGGGTCCACAGAAGTGGTGAAGCTAGTGCATGTGTGTCCTAAACTCTGCATTTACAACAGAGACACTCACACCAGTACTAAAGAGAACCACAGATGCTAAAACACTGGTGTCCTACAGCGCATGAACTAGGACTCTGACAGCAGAGAGGTGTACGTACTGGACTGCACCACGGCCTGAGTCTGCTCTGATGTGCCTGAAGCGATGTTGGTCAAGGCCCAGGCCGCCTCGAACTGCAGAGAAGGGCTACAGCACAGAGAGAACAAAAGACTGCCATCAGGAAAATATAGGAGCAACTAACAAAATCACATTCTCTAAATTCCATGATGTGATTAATGGCTAAAGCTTTTAAATCAAAGCATCAACAATAGATTGAAATTTAGTCTCAAAAAAAAAAAAAAAAAGTTATAACAGTATAACCAGTTTAATAACTGAACGTTTAAATACAATAAAGCAAAGCACAATTTACACAGATTAAAGAGCAAAATAATTATAAAGACCAATAGGCATCGCTTACCAATAAGACCTCGAGTTAACCGTACTTAAAGGGATAGTTCACCCAATAATCAAAATTATGTCATTAATAACTCATCCTCATGTCGTTCCAAACCCGTGAGATCTCCGTTTATCTTCTGAACACAGTTTAAGATATTTTAGATTTAGTCCGAGAGCTCTCAGTTCCTCCATTGAAGCTGTGTGTACGGTCTACTGTCCATGTCCAGAAAGGTGAGAAAAACATCATCAAAGTAGTCCATGTGACATCAGAGGGTCAGTTAGAATATTTTGAAGCATCGAAAATACATTTTTGGCCAAAAATAGCAAAAACTATGACTTTATTCAGCATTGTCTTCTCTTCCGGGTCTGTTGTGAGAGAGAGTTCAAAACAAAGCAGTTTGTGATATCCGGTTCATGAACGAATCACTCGATGTAACCGGATCTTCTTGAACCAGTTCACTAGGGGTGTAACAGTACGCAAAAATCACGGTTCGGTACGTACCTCGGTTTTAAAGTCACGGTTCGGTTCATTTTCAGTACAGTAAGGGAAAGAAATGCAAACATTAAACTGCAGGTTGTTTATTACTTTTTTTTAACAATTTGTTTACACTTTTTAATAAAGTATATATAAAATAAAAAATGAATAAGAAATAAAATACTGCTGCAAAGTTCTCCACTAAATAAAATACTCTTAGTCTCAAACCAATCATATAATAAAATATAATGAAAAATATAAATAACTATGATTACAGTGCAGCATTACCAGAACTGCTCATATTTAAAAAAAAAAATAACTTTTCCAAAGTGTAAAGTGCAGCATGAACAGTTTCAGTTTTTAGACCTGTTCAGATTTCGTTATTGCGTTGGACCGATCAGAATTAAGAGCAAAGGTCTGTTTAAATGCGACGGGAGCTGCGTTTGAATCACAATCGTTTTTTTTCCTAGTTGTAGTGATGTTCAAACTCGCGTGATGCCTTCTGAAAACCTTAGGCCGGTGACACACTGGCATATTGCACCTGTCAAACACCGTCAATACTGTTGACGGTGTCCTTTATCAGTAGGCTTTATATTTATGCTCAACATGAAGTATAGATTTTGTTGTCATGAAGACAAGATCCTGGTCTGTCGGCCTCCCTGGTGTGGTGTGTAAAGACACAGAAAACGCGAAGCAGCCGTCACACAACTGACACGCAGCAGAAACGCCACGCAGCAGTGTGTCACCGGCCTTAGAATCAGCTGCAGGGCGGGATTTGCGCTGAACGCGGAGACTTCCGACACTTAATGTGTTCGTTTGAAAACACGAAAATGTATATGTTCCTCAAAATATTGCATTCGGTACACACGTGCACTGTACTGAAAGCCCTGTACCGAAACGGTCCGGTACGAATACACGTACTGTTACACCCCTACAGTTCACCAAATCGAACTGAATCGTTTTAAACTGTTCGCATCTCCAATACACATTAATCCACAAATGACAAGCTGTTAACTTTTTTAATGCAGCTGACAAACAAACCAATATCCCGGAGTAATTCATTTACTCAAACAGTACACTGACTGAACTGCTGTGAAGAGAGAACTGAAGATGAACACGAGCCGAGACAGATAAGAAGAACCGAGGAGCTGATGATACTGCGCATGTGTGATTCAGCGTGAAGCAGACCGACACACAGAGCATCTGAACCGAACTGAATCTTTTGGTGATTGATTCTGAACTGATTCTGTGCTAATGTTATGAGCGCGGGTAAACCGAAGGCTTGAATCAAGGGCAATCATCGCCAATGACGTCATTACGTCGAGCGCAAAAGACCCGGTGAACCGTTTTCTTCAACCTGTTTATTGAGTCGAACTGTCCGAAAGAACGACTGGTGATCCGAAAACCGATGCAACCGGTTCTTGACTCGTGAACGAGTCAATCGTTCATTCGTTATCTGTCTCGGCTCGGTGTTCATCTTCAGGTCTCTCTTCACAGCAGTTCAGTCAGTGTACTGTTTGAGTAAATGAATTACTCTGGGATATTGGTTTGTTTGAACTCAGAGGGAGTGTCAGCTGCATTAAACAAGTTAACAGCTTAAGTCATTTGTGGATTAATGCGTATTGGAGATGCGAACCGTTTAAAACGATTCAGTTCGATTTGGTGAACTGGTTCAAGAAGATCCGGTTACATCAAATGATTCGTTCATGAACCGGATATCACAAACTGCTTTGTTTTGAACCCTCTCACAACAGACTCGGAAGAGAAGACAATGCTGAATAAAGTCATAGTTTTTGCTATTTTTGGACTGAAATGTATTTTCGATGCTTCAAAATATTCTAACTGACCCTCTGATGTCACATGGACTACTTTGATGATGTTGTTCTTACCTTTCTGGACATGGACAGTAGACCGTACACACAGCTTCAATGGAGGGACTGAGAGCTCTCGGACTAAATCTAAAATATCTTAAACTGTGTTCAGAAGATAAACGGAGATCTCACGGGTTTGGAACGACATGAGGGTGAGTTATTAAGGACTTCATTTTCATTTTTGGGTGAACTATCCCTTTAATGCATTAACATTCACAATGAGCAATAGATACATTCAGTTTAAAGACAAGTCTTAGCTCATGCTAGTTCATTAAATAACATGATTGCAACTTTTGATTTGAACAGGTTATTAAACATTGAAATAACCTGAGATGACTGAATGTCTAGATGGATTTTTCATTAGCAGTTTGTTAACTAATGAATTAACTAATGTTAACGAATGAGGCCCTAATGTAAAGTGTGTCTAAACAATGAACAACCAAAACACTTAAGGCATGTTTAGTCCAGATTAAAACGTAAAAGTTTGGACAAAAATAGCCTATTAAATCTAAATATTAAGTATTTGGCACTCTGATGAACACCTTCGAATACACAAATCTGATGAATAATTATTCTCTGTATTCTGAAGTGCCCATGATAACAATATTGAGCATTATTGTGATCGATCACATTACTGACTAGCAGCACGTCACATCACAGGTCTTACTTGTCGTCTCGGTCCAGACAGTGCACCAGGATGGGCAGGATCCCAGACTTGATCAGGTCGTCTATGGGAGGGTTGCGGTCACTCGACAGCAGCTTCCTGTGAGACGAGGTCAACAGGATGTGTCTCAGGTCACACACGGGCAGGGAACATCATGATGAATGAGGTGGTACTCACCTGGCGGCCTGAACGGCGCTGAGCTGGATGCCCTGGTTATCACTGGTGGCATTCTGCAACATTCACAAAGACCAAACACCTCGTTAATATACAGACTAACATCGTGTTCTCTACAAGACGTTTCATCAAGACTACTGGAGTGAATCTCATCAAACATCACTGTCAGCAAGTCTTCAGACAAGGTGTAAGAAACCCGGTCAGATTCAAGCACTTGCGGTAAACTACAGGTCTCCACACATGGGGGTTCTTTACTTTATCTCAGAAGTTATTCAGCTACTAAAAACAGGATTCGTTTCACATTAACTGTTTCAAGACAACACTCACTGAAGCAGTACGTTTTATCTCCCACCACGTTTAATAAGAGCACAGGTCAATAAAGACAGTCTCTCTCACACACACACACACACACACACACACACAAAAGCAGAGCGGTGGTCACTTTAAAATCGTCCTCCTGAAGTGGTCTGTGAGATCAGACGGCAATCAGTCTCGAACGCAGAAGCATCTTCACCTAGTCTTTTCACATTGGACATCTTTCCAATCAAATGGAGCTTTTCCACTACACAGTACCAGCTCGCCTCGGCTCTGTTTGGTTTTCCACTGTGTAAAAGTTGAACCTGTACCGGCTTCCAGGTACTTTTTTTCGTACCACCTCCGGCGAGGTTCCAAGCGAGCTGAGGCGATACTATAATGTGACGTGAAAACACAGCAGACTGCTGATTGGTCAGAGAGAATCGTTACTATTCACTGCGTCATCATTAATTCCCAAACTCTCCTGTTTTTTTCAGCATTGTTCGTTTTGCTGCCCTCAGCCTTTCCTGAAACAACGTTTGTCTTCTTGCTGTGAGAAACAGCCACATCCCGAGGATCAAAAACAACATGCACTCGATTTCCTCCATTGTCCTGTGTGTGTGGGTAGCGGGTGTGTGTCGCGTAGAAGATTACGTCACGGCAGTTTCCTGCAGCGTCGCTATGACAACCAGGTACTATTGTGGAGGTACTATCTGCAATGGAAAACGGAGCGAAAAGCGAGCCGAGCCAAGCTGGTACTGGTAATGGAAAAGCGCCAAAAGAAAACACGGTGGCCTTGTGCCAACAGTCCCATCGGTCAGGAATATCCCGAAGCGCACTGAAGCTTCACGAGATCAGTCGGTTTCTCTTCAGATGAGCTGCTTGATTGAGTGGATTCAAGTCACACGCTCTTCTGCTGGATTTAGTTTCCAGCATAACCCACACCAAATTAGGCTAAAGGGTCATTTAGAATAAACTGGGGATTTTGAGTGGTATAATACACAAATAAAAATATATATATTTTAACTTTAACACTTCAAAGTTTCCACAAAAATATTGATATAACATATTCTGTTTTCTGAAGATCATGTGACACTGAAGACTGGAGGAATGATGCTGAAAATACAGCGCAGCATCACAGAAATACATTACACTTCTTTTTAAACGTTCACGTAAAGGACAGCTATTTTAAATTACAATTTAAAATCATACGATTTTAAATCATTTTTTCACAATATTTCTGTATTTATGAAATGCTAGCACCACAGAAATATTACACTGTTCAAAGGGAATCAACCTAGAAAATGATTTTTCACTAGCACTTGAAATGCTTGTGTGTGTGTGTGTGTGTGTATATATATATATATATATATATGATACTTAAACTCATCACTTTCATTATGTAATTCTTGGTTACTTGATTAAAAGAGCCGAACATGTTTTCATGGGATTCACTTAAAAAAAAAAAATGTAAATTTATACTTTTAAAAATCATTAATTGCTTCCTACTTTTATTTAAACAACTTACCTGAACTATTGCTTCAAGAGAAGAGTTTTGCTATTGTAAAAAAGAAAGAGAAAATAATTATTAGAGTAATAAGTGAAAACTCAACTCAGTCGCTGAAGCAGTTCATAAACATTAGATGAAACGATCAGATTCAAGAGAACAGCTCTTACACTCCTGAGATCTCCGTCTGTGTCAGAGTCCTCACAGATATCCTCATGAGGCACGTTCCTGCGCTTCAGCAGGTGCTCGTCTCTCTTATTCTGCACAACACACCAGTGTTAGAGTACATCAGTGTTACAGAGCTCATCCTGAACCAGCTGAACAGATCTCACCTTCCTGAGCTCAACCACCACCTCAGTCCGCTGCCTCCTCATCGTCTGCACAGAAGAAACCATCATTAATACAGCTCTGGGGTTACATCATCATTAATACAGCTCTGGGGTTACACCATCATTAATACAGCTCTGGGGTTACACCATCATTAATACAGCTCTGGGGTTACACCATCATTAATACAGCTCTGGGGTTACACCATCATTAATACAGCTCTGGGGTTACACCATCACCTCTAACACATCTGTGTGAGGGTCTATAGTGACCCAACCAACACACATCGAGACATTAAAGACTTACTGCTGATCACTTGACCCAATTACAATAATGATTAAAAATGTTATGCATGTATTATATAACAATTAAATTGAGCTGATGAACGCCTAGATAGTACAAGACTATTAAAACACACATGACGTTCATTAGCATCATTCTGTCGATCAATACTCTTGATTGACTCGCACAAAGACGAGAGTAGCGGTGTGTTGGTGTGTGTAAGGCGCTGTTTGGTGTAAAAGTGATGCATCTGAAGTGATCTGGAGACAATCATCACTTCAGGAGACACACAGAGTATGCTGTGAGCCACATTAGCACAAACACGATGTCCAGCAGGCCAGCACTGAGCTCATGCTAACTCGAGGGCCACTGCGAGGACTCAGACGCGATAACCACACAAACAGAATCACACATTACGAGCGACCCGAGTGTTTCCCGGAGCTCGCGCTAATGACTGTTAATGAACAAACACTTTAATGAAGAGTTGCGACGCGCGCTAGCTCGATGCTAACGGCTCGGCTAGCCGCGCGACTAACAACTTCCCCATCACACATTCGACTGATATATCTGATCTATTGTCGTTTAAACGCTTATATCGGAGAGGATGTCTCGGGTGGCGTGATGTGAGCGCTCGAGAGAGTTTAATCTCTCGGTTATTTGAGAAGCGGCGGTGTATCTGCTCGACGTCACGCGCGCTTTACCTCCAGATCGCGCCCTTTATTCTTGAAGTTCTTCAGCCGCTGCTTGTCCAGCTTCTCGCTGTCGCTCATGTTTGCACTCATGTCTCTGTGCTGATGTCGTGTGTAATCGAGATGTGCTGGTATTTCTCCGGAGCTGAACGTGTTCGCTCGGTTCTTGTAGACACCGGAAAGTGTTATGCTAATGAGGCGCGGTGTATGCTGGGATTGCCGGTGGAGCGGCGCCGCCTCGCGGGGACTGTAACACATTAGATCATATTTGGCTTGAGAAAGACAATTCGTTAATGATCTTTAAACTTATTTATTATTTTTCATTTTATTATTATTATTATTATTAGAGGTGGTGGAATGTGTCCGGCAGGTGGCGCTCTGTGCTTGAGAGAAAAAACGATCTATCTGTTTGTCTATCTATCTATCTATCTATCTGTATATCGTATATCTATCTGCTGTTTCCAGCAAGCAAATCTATATAATGTAACACTGGAGACAAGGACTTTCATCAATATATATATTTATTACAGTTTTATGTTTTTGTCTTTCACTAATTACATGTTCCCCTTTTAACAGTTTCATTAACGCAACAAAACAAATACAAACTGTACTTAACCATTCTTCAACATATAACAGCATTTTAAAGAAATGTATTTTTCAGTCATGTACTAAAGAGTAAGATGCATCATTTACATGTTCACCTGGTGTTAATATTTAATATAAACATTCGTATTGTTAGTTTTGTCTCAGAAAGACATCAATCGATTGAGTTTCGATGTGCATATGACACGTGCAGACACTGTAAACACAAATGCAGGACAACACAACACTTCTGGCAAATAAATTCATCATAAGAGCATTTTAATTCAAATAAGGCAACATACTTGGATTCAAATCTTCCAATGTCTTCCAATGTCCAATCTTCATATTGAATTATGAGACTGTAAGTCAGATATACCTGAAATATTATCAAGGTGTTTTTCTGCAGACAATCATCACCACATACAGAAGAGATTTAACTTTAGCTCATTATAAATGTCTCTGTATTAACAGAAAATAACCGTTTTTGAACAGTTTTTTATGAAAGAGCTGCACGAAGATTAATTTTTATGTTCCATAGGGGAGCTGTTCCTTTAATGAGGAAGTAATTGCTTAGATTTGTAATATTCAATTTAAATTCAAATAGTTGCTTCGCCAAAAAATAAATTTTTATCTTATGTTAAACTTATGCATAATGATATTCACTCATTCATTAAAACATGTTTTCATTGCCTAATCACACGTGAGAGCTGATTCTTCTTCACTGGCCGGGGGCCTTGGAGCCTCTCTTCCTGAACTTGACCACCATCACGGTGATGTTGTCTGGACAGCCGCGGGAAAACGCCTGAAGGACGATGCTCTTCGCACCGAAGTGCGGTTCATCCAGATGCGCTTTAATGAAATGCACGGCTTCCTCGTTGCTGAAGGCGTCCCAGAGTCCATCTGACGCTAGGATCATGAACTGAGGCTGTAGTTTGTCCAGGTCAAAGGTCAGCACGTCGGGGTCAGGGATCAGCACGTTCAGGTTCTTCAGTGGGTAGTCACCGAGTGACCGTGACATAGCCAGAACGCCCTGCACACGCCACGAGCCATTAAAACTGATGAAGCCACCTACAGCAGAGAAACTCATTACTTTGGGATTTCAGCAGGACAATCACTTCAAGTCATTTAAGAAGATATTTCATAAATACACTCTTTTCTCTCTTTTCCACACAAACACAAACACCCATACATACAAAAACACACAGACACCCACATTCAAACACACACAAACGTACACACAAACACATAAATACAAACACACACAAACACCCATACATACACAAACACACACACACACACACACAGAAACACACACACAAACACCCACACAGAAACACACACACAAACACCCACACAGAAATTCAAACATACAAACACCCACACAAACACCCACACAGAAACACACACACACACAAACACACACACACACACACACACACACAGAAACACACACACAAACACCCACACAGAAATTCAAACATACAAACACCCACACATAAACACAAAAACACAAACACCCACACAGAAACACCCACACACAAACACCCACACAGAAACACCCACACACAAACACCCACAAACACCCACACACAAACACCCACACAGAAACACACACAAACACCCACACAGAAACACACACAAACACCTACACAGAAACACCCACAAACACCCACACAGAAACACACACACAAACACTCAAAAAGAAATTCCAACATACAAACACCCACACATAAACACAAAAACACAAACACCCCCACAGAAACATCCACAAACACCCACACACAAACACTCACACAGAAACACCCACACACAAACACCCACAGAGAGACACCCACACACAAACACCCACACAGAGACACCCACACACAGACACCCACACAGAGACACCCACACAGAAACACCCACACACAAACACCCACACAGAAACACCCACACACAAACACCCACACAGAGACACCCACACACAAACACCCACACAGAGACACCCACACACAAACACCCACACAGAGACACCCACACAGAGACACCCACACACAGACACCCACACAGAGACACCCACACAGAAACACCCACACAAACACCCACACAGAGACACCCACACACAGACACCCACACAGAAACACCCACACAAACACTCACACACAGACACCCACACAGAAACACCCACACACAAACACTCACACAGAAATTCAAACATACAAACACCCACACACAAACACCCACACAAAAACAGAAACACCCACACACAAACACCCACACAGAAACACCCACACAGAAACACACACACAAACACTCACACACAGACACCCACACAGAAACACCCACACACAAACACCCACACAAAAACACAAACACCCACACAGAAACACCCACACACAAACACCCACACAGAAACACCCACACACAAACACCCACACAGAAACACACACACACAAACACTCACACACAGACACCCACACAGAAACACCACACACAAACACCCACACAGAGACACCCACACACAAACACCCACACATAAACACAAAAACACAAACACCCCCACAGAAACATCCACAAACACCCACACACAAACACTCACACAGAAACACCCACACACAAACACCCACAGAGAGACACCCACACACAAACACCCACACAGAGACACCCACACACAGACACCCACACAGAGACACCCACACAGAAACACCCACACACAAACACCCACACAGAAACACCCACACACAAACACCCACACAGAGACACCCACACACAAACACCCACACAGAGACACCCACACACAAACACCCACACAGAGACACCCACACAGAGACACCCACACAGAGACACCCACACACAGACACCCACACAGAGACACCAACACAGAGACACCCACACACAAACACCCACACAGGAACACCCACAAACACCCACACACAAACACCCACACAGAGACACCCACACAGAGACACCCACACACAAACACCCACACAGAGACACCCACACAGAGACACCAACACAGAGACACCCATACAGAAACACACACACAAACACCCACACAGAGACACCCACACACAAACACCCACACAGAGACACCCACACACAGACACCCACACAGAAACACCCACACACAAACACTCACACAGAAATTCAAACATACAAACACCCACACAAAAACACAAACACCCACACACAAACACCCACACAGAAACACACACACAAACACTCACACACAGACACCCACACACAAACACCCACACAGAAACACCCACACACAAACACCCACACAGAGACACCCACACACAAACAAACCCACACAGAGACACCCACACACAGACACCCACACAGAAACACCCACACAGAGACACCCACACACAAACACCCACACAGAGACACCCACACAGAGACACCCACACACAGACACCCACACAGAGACACCAACACAGAGACACCCACACACAAACACCCACACAGGAACACCCACAAACACCCACACACAAACACCCACACAGAGACACCCACACACAAACACCCACACACAAACACCCACACAGAGACACCCACACAGAGACACCAACACAGAGACACCCATACAGAAACACACACACAAACACCCACACAGAGACACCCACACACAAACACCCACACAGAGACACCCACACACAGACACCCACACAGAAACACCCACACACAAACACTCACACAGAAATTCAAACATACAAACACCCACACAAAAACACAAACACCCACACACAAACACCCACACAGAAACACACACACAAACACTCACACACAGACACCCACACACAAACACCCACACAGAAACACCCACACACAAACACCCACACAGAGACACCCACACACAAACAAACCCACACAAACAAACCCACACAGAGACACCCACACACAGACACCCACACAGACACCCACACAGAAACACCCACACAGAAACACCCACACACAAACACCCACACACAGACACCCACACAGAAACACCCACACAGAGACACCCACACAGAGACACCCACACACAAACACCCACACACAAACACCCACACACAAACACCCACACACAGACACCCACACACAAACACCCACACAGAGCCACCCACACACAAACACCCACACAGAGACACCCACACACAAACACCCACACACAAACATACACAAAAACAAATACAAACACTCACACACTCTTACACAAACCTGCAAATAATCTTTGTTATCATAATAATCTTATTTTCTTAGCAATGGGTGTCAAAATATCAGCTTCAGCTTCATCATTCACATAAAAAACAAAACAAAAAAAAAACGATTATTTGCTCATAAAATAAGTTGTTTTTGTTGTTTTGACCTATGTATCGTTATTCTAATAAACCAGTGACAATTCTCAGTCAGGGTATCTGCAGGATTTTTTAAATCAAATATAAGACTTTTTAAGACCCTACACAAATAAAGATGAATACTGTATGAGTGGGGTAAAGCAATGTCTATAGTAACATACTGAGCTGTAAAATTACTGTAGAAAGCATGAATTACAGATACAGGTTTCACAAGGACATGTTTCTAAAATGATAAACTTCACACTTCAGACTTTTTTAAGAAAAGGAATGGGTCAAAAGCATCAATTATTATCAATCAATTATTATATTAGTTAACATATAAATATATGGTTTTGTTTTGCTTGTTTATATTTGTATAATGTGTTGATTTTCGCTTTGGTCTGAACAAGAAGAGCAGAGAGGTTTATTGAAAATGCCAGCAGGTGGCACTAGGGATGCACCGAAACTAAAATACTCGCTCGAAGCCGAACAAAATGAAACACTGGGCCGAAAGACAAACACCCATTAGGGTTATTGGCATTATTTGCCCACGTATTTTGCCAATTGTTTTCACCATTGCATAATTTAAATAGCCAAAATGTGCTTTTTACTGTTAAAAATATGTACTTAACACTGAACCTTTTTTTTGACATTCTAGCACACATTATACCAACAAATCACAATTTAACTTAAAATGAATACATTAGTAAAATAATATTTTTGGCCATTTTGAGACCACCTTCTTGAATCCGGCATGTATTTTTTTTTTACCGTACAAATACAACCCGAATTCCGGAAAAGTTGGGACGTTTTTTAAATTTTAATAAAATGAAAACTAAAAGACTTTCAAATCACATGAGCCAATATTTTATTCACAATAGAACATAGATAACATAGCAAATGTTTAAACTGAGAAAGTTTACAATTTTATGCACAAAATGAGCTCATTTCAATTTTGATTTCTGCTACAGGTCTCAAAATAGTTGGGACGGGGCATGTTTACCATGGTGTAGCATCTCCTTTTCTTTTCAAAACAGTTTGAAGACGTCTGGGCATTGAGGCTATGAGTTGCTGGAGTTTTGCTGTTGGAATTTGGTCCCATTCTTGCCTTATATAGATTTCCAGCTGCTGAAGAGTTCGTGGTCGTCTTTGACGTATTTTTCGTTTAATGATGCGCCAAATGTTCTCTATAGGTGAAAGATCTGGACTGCAGGCAGGCCAGGTTAGCACCCGGACTCTTCTACGACGAAGCCATGCTGTTGTTATAGCTGCAGTATGTGGTTTTGCATTGTCCTGCTGAAATAAACAAGGCCTTCCCTGAAATAGACGTTGTTTGGAGGGAAGCATATGTTGCTCTAAAACCTTTATATACCTTTCAGCATTCACAGAGCCTTCCAAAACATGCAAGCTGCCCATACCGTATGCACTTATGCACCCCCATACCATCAGAGATGCTGGCTTTTGAACTGAACGCTGATAACATGCTGGAAGGTCTCCCTCCTCTTTAGCCCGGAGGACACGGCGTCTGTGATTTCCAACAAGAATGTCAAATTTGGACTCGTCTGACCATAAAACACTATTCCACTTTGAAATAGTCCATTTTAAATGAGCCTTGGCCCACAGGACACGACGGCGCTTCTGGACCATGTTCACATATGGCTTCCTTTTTGCATGATAGAGCTTTAGTTGGCATCTGCTGATGGCACGGCGGATTGTGTTTACCGACAGTGGTTTCTGAAAGTATTCCTGGGCCCATTTAGTAATGTCATTGACACAATCATACCGATGAGTGATGCAGTGTCGTCTGAGAGCCCGAAGACCACGGGCATCCAATAAAGGTCTCCGGCCTTGTCCCTTACGCACAGAGATTTCTCTAGTTTCTCTGAATCTTTTGATGATGTTATGCACTGTAGATGATGAGATTTGCAAAGCCTTTGCAATTTGACGTTGAGGAACATTGTTTTTAAAGTTTTCCACAATTTTTTTTACGCAGTCTTTCACAGATTGGAGAGCCTCTGCCCATCTTTACTTCTGAGAGACTCTGCTTCTCTAAGACAAAGCTTTTATAGCTAATCATGTTACAGACCTGATATCAATTAACTTAATTAATCACTAGATGTTCTCCCAGCTGAATCTTTTCAAAACTGCTTGCTTTTTTAGCCATTTGTTGCCCCCGTGCCAACTTTTTTGAGACCTGTAGCAGGCATTAAATTTTAAATGAGCTAATTAAGTGGATAAAAGTGTAAAATTTCTCAGTTTAAACATTTGCTACATTATCTATGTTCTATTGTGAATAAAATATTGGCTCATGTGATTTGAAATTCCTTTAGTTTTCATTTTATTAAAATTTAAAAAACGTCCCAACTTTTCCGGAATTCGGGTTGTAAATAGAGCCTTGCTGAGCAGAAGAAACATTACAGATCCCAATTTTCACACTATCTGTGAATGTTATAATACATGTATATTAAAAGAGTTGTTGCAATTATTATTATTGTCTTACCTTTTATATATAACAACAGTAAAATTACAATACTAACATTTATGAATGTTGATGGGAGGTGTTGCTTTTTGTGGTGTGTAGTTGTGGCCTTAAATTTGATCAAACTAAACTTAAGATTAAGACTTTTTAATATCCTTGGAATCCCTGCCAAGCACAGGCAGAGATGAATCAGACGAGCTGCTCACCTGCTTTCTTGATTCTCCTCCGCTCTTTAAGGTTGTAGGGTTTGTGGTCATGTGACAGCGGGACAACATTACCGTCTTTATCACAGAGAACCGCCCTCGAATCCCCAACATTAGCCACAGTCAGCTCCTTCTCAGACAGCAGAGCCACCAGACACGTGGTGCCTGACCGAGACACAAGCCAGCTTAAATCAGTTTAAAACACTCTTAACCAGACGATAGTTACACTTCTATGGATTACTTGATTGCATATGATTTACACAACAGCTGTACATCTATTGATTCTCCCTAATTCCTCTTGTAAAATAGTCCACGGTTTATACACACTCAGAAACTCTTCCAGGTTTGTGGACGTTCACACAGAGATCAGTCAGTAATCATGTGACTACAGTGCATTTGATCACTGGACATACACAAATCATTTCAGGCTTAATAACTGTTCAACATTGCATCAATTAGAAATGAACACATTGTCTTTATTTGAATTATCAACCAGTAGGTTATTTAACCACGTCTTTAGAAGGCTTTCAAAACACATTAAAATGCACAAATTCATTCAATTAAACTTTTTTAGCATCTGATCCTCTTCCACCTTACATATTTTATTAAGTGGCTTATTTTAATTTAACATTTTTGTGATTTAATTAGCTTTTCATTAAACTCAAAAACCCCCTGTTCCTTCACAAACCCCAGTTTGAGAAACCTTGACATTATATTATGTTTAAATGCACTTAATGTTGTTAATAACAATGAAAGAATATATTTTCTCTGTCTATGTATTTTTATATCAATATGGTACAATATTATTCTATTTAAATCAATGCAATAAACAAGATATGTCAAAAGTAATCTAAAAGTAGTCCGATTACATTACCTAAAATGTGTAATTTTATTACATTACTAGTTACAGTTTTTCTCATGTGATTTGGAATCAGTAACGGATTACAATTAGTAAGTTTCTGGTTAAAGTACACAGTTCTGTGTGAAGCAGTGCTGTTCACAGTATGTAGTGAATGGGTGCCGTCAGATTGAGAGTCCAATCAGCAGATAAAAACATCTTGTGAAGCCAAAAGCTGGATGTTCGTAAGAAACAAATCCATCATTAAGGGTGTGTTTACACTTGCCGTTAAGCAACAGTTGACAAGGGTGCTTTTAAAGTAAATAAACAAGCTGTCAGTGTTTAGTTACAAAGCCAAGTTGCTATGACAACAGCTGCAACAGTAGCTTAGCGCTGCAGAAATGTCCAGAAGGAGGAAGTTGGCTCTTGTGTTGGCTTTTAAAGTTAAGAGTGTCGGTTCACAGCGACGTTTGTGGGTGCTCTTATCATACAACTTCTGCTCCGAAACTAGTGCGATAAGTATATGTACCAGCAAAGACTACAGGATACCAAAGATGTCAATCGTACAGTTTTGAATGGGGAAAATGCATCACTCAATATGGCCGCTCAATCGAACCAAGCCCCGCCTTCTGAAAGACAGCCAATCACTAATCAGTAAAGTCAGCGTGTCACTGTGGTCCTGGTCTCACGCACTGGCGGGTCTAGCCTGAGAAACAAGCCTTCTTTAACACTATTTGAGCACAACATTCATGATACAGTCGATGTCAGATTTCACTGGTGAATCCAAACATGAAATTTACAGAAAACCTTGGTGAACAGTTTTGGAGAATTTGATGTTTTCCTCCCGTGAAAAAGTGCATCTGCTGTTGTCTCTCACATATTTGTTTAGAGCT
Organism: Carassius carassius; assembly: GCF_963082965.1. Lineage (NCBI taxonomy): Eukaryota > Metazoa > Chordata > Actinopteri > Cypriniformes > Cyprinidae > Carassius > Carassius carassius. The sequence continues at coordinate 29,684,971 of NC_081782.1, read as the reverse complement.
GTTTAAACGCAGCTTGATCTGTGCAGATTTCTCTCCTGATTCAGACCAGAACACTTTTTCACTGGAGGAAGTGTTATTATGGATTATAGACTCTATGTGTTTGAGTTAAAATCATCTTAATGCTGGATGTGTTTCATCTTTTGTCTTCTCCAGATGTTCACTGATGGACCGGAGTGCTGTGGATTATTGTGATGTTTTTATCTGACTCTCATTCTGACGGCACCCATTCACTGCAGAGCATCCATTGATGAGACACTGATTCAATGCTACATTTCTCCAGATCTGATGAAGAAAAAAATCTCGAAAGGCCCGAGGGTAAGCACATTTTAATTTTCCCTCAGTGTAGTGCTCAGCTCCGAGGTCTAATGCTTGTAGACTAAATAAATCTTCATCAGACCACAGGTTCACTGCTGTGAGCTCTCACCGGCTTCATCGAAGGAGGCCGACAGTTTCTCCAGGATCTCTTTGTCCATGTCCAGTATCTGCTGTTTGAGGATGGACTGGCGGGTCAGAGCGCTGTTCTCCTTCTGCGTCTCGTAACGCTGAAGCTGCTGCTGCAACATGACGGGGAGATGTGCCTTGGCATACTCTGCTGCCGCCTGACACACAAACAGACAACAGAGACGTTTATTCAACCGCTCGACAGAACCTGACACTTCACTTCATGTGTGTATGTGCTTTACTGAGAGGAGCTATTTCCTGTGTCTTGGTGTAAACAGGCCTAAAGAACACAGATGGTTCGAAGAGAAGTATTTTAATCTGGATATAAACTCTGGTAAAAAAATAGCGAGTAGCCGGGTGCTTCCTGCGCTCTGACGAACCTCAGAGGAATATTAATTACACGCGCATCATTAGTGGCCTCCAGTCCAGCATTCAAGAGAGCGCTAGAGATGATCAGATGAAGAGATGCACTGCTAAACGCACATTAGATGCAACCGGTGCATGTTTATCAGCTCTCTGCTCATCTGTGCTACCTAAATCTACAGTTATAGATGACAGCTTTGTTTGCATACACACACACACACACACACACACACACTCTTTAAATCTAGGTTAACAGAGGTGTTTTCCTGTAAAGGCGTAAGCCTGCTGTGTGAGAGATATTTGGAAAAGACTCAAAACCACATCGAAATGAACTACATGATGCACTTCACAGCATGGATGGGTGATAAATGCACTGATTTGCACAGAATTGTGTTCACTAACAGGGAAGCTCTCTATTAGTATACCGTTTCTTTTTTATAAATGAGGACGTCCCCAAAATAGGTTTCTCTTTTTTGGAGGTTTTACCATGTTTAGCTCACTTCTGGGTACAGATTGGTCTTCAAAGTATGGTTAAACAGACGCACACAAACACAGCGATGAGTCAAAACGTCCTGGTAATTTACTGACCCCCTTCACATCTGATGCTCATGTCCTTTAACATACTAGACACCGACCAATGAGAAGCATTTTTCACACTACACTTGCTTTACACCATCTACTACCAAACGAATGACACAGCAGTCCAAGGACAAACGGAAACCCAGTGAACGAAGAAAATTAACTCGTTAGCAGCGTCATGTTTCGAATGCTTTGCCTCTACACTATCCATATTTTACTACATGTTGCTTTGCTGGCCGTAAATGCATGCAATCACGATGAATCCTAAACTTCCTTTAAGTTTCCTCCAGAGAAACTGTAATTGGCACGGTCTGCTTTATTTGTTCCCTTTGCTCTGCTGGAGCTTGAATGCTTTTCTTCTTTATATATATATATATGTTTTGTTTACACACGCTTTTAACCAAAATAAAACCTTATAACGTAATTGTTGTGTATAATGCCTAATTATCAGCTTGTTCAGAAATTGTGACAAAAACTTGATTATTAAAAAGAACGCCTTTCTCATTAAACCTCATTTAAATAAGCAAATATTCAATATAAAAATATATAGCAAATATAAAAATGTTTTTTTTTTATATGAGCCCAAATATTCGAAAGCAATATATTTTAGAAAAATGCACATCCCTAGTTTTAACATATCATCTCGCCTCATTCTCGTGAACCCAAAACCCTTTTACGTAACACCCCAATTGTTTTTACGAATTGCAGAGAATGGTTTTACTGGTTATAATGGGACCTGTTCTGGTTTTAACAGAGACTGTAATGGCTCCTGTTGGTCTCTGCTGGTAATTATTCTGCAATCGGTGGCTTGTTTAAACCACAGAATCTTAAAGGAATTGGTCCCAAACACACTGCAGGAAACATCTGTTTGTAAGGTATTTGTAAGTGGAAACCATCAGAATTTCTGTGATGCTTTCTATTGTTTGTTTTTTCAGCAGGATAGTTTCTCACACTTGCGTTTCAACACAACTGATTCATCTTGTTTTTAACCTGACAAAAGCATTCATTACTAACGAATCATTCCTTGCCACATATGAGTAACAATGAGAGAATTTCTATTTTTGGGTGAACTAACCCGTCAGATGTTTCAGATCACAAAGCACTTCAGCCCTCTCTGCATGTGTTATGGATTTTGATCAAAGAATGTCAGTCCCCTCTGACTTAACCAAAATATTCTGTCCATATGATTGTGGATCTTAGTCCTGATGTGCTGAAGGGGGCTTTCCTTTCATCCAATGACAATCTGATTTAAAACTGACTGCACAACTGTCAGCAATCACACACACACACACCTGCAGTGTTTTAGGACATGCATGCATCAGTGCTGTATGGAGTGTGTAACATCAGCTTTATGAGAAAATCACTAGATCTTACTGTAGTGGAAAAGTGCAAGCTGAACTAGAATCTACTCTGATTTTAGTTATTCCCAACTAGACCAACACTTAGCTTGCACACAGATTGAAAGAAGTTCATTAATGTTTTTCAGGTTAATTTCACAGTGTGTGTGAGAGCGTTATATTAAATGGACATAAACCATCTGCAGCAGTCTGGAGAATACCATCAGTGGCCAAACATGTGCTCAGCAGAAGCAGTTCTTCATCTTTAGAGGAGCACAGATGTGTGCATGAAAAATAACATCATTCAGTTTGAGAGCAGACGTCTGATGCCACTGGGTGCCACCAACCTGTTACCAGCAAGCAACCAGCAGCTGGTGATGGTCTCAGAATCAACTAATGTAAGAGCCGTTCGGGAGAGAGACGGAAACTGTGTGGAGAACCATGAGCGGAAATCAGTGAATTAAAGAGGAAACTGAAAGAACAGTGAGAGGTCACATGTCCATGGCAAGTTTGAGTGTGCTGTTAACAATCGAGTGCAATCAGATACACAGTTCTCACTTTTTGACCTGCAGGGTCCTCTATTGCTTTCATTTGTTTGCCTTTAATATAATGGTTTGCATGCATTTGTAAAAAAAACAACAACAACAGAAGTCATTTTCTATAAAGTTCTACTTTCATTGGAGCACCAAACTTTACCCCTACCCTAAACCTACTCACTTTTTTATTGCAAAAACTAACCTTTAAAAAGCAGCATAAATGTATTACAAACAAGTCATGATGCATTCCAAATCTTCTGAAGTCATATGAGTAAATGATAAGGTTTTAATGACTTGGAGTATTAATATTTTTTAAATAAATTATGACTGTAGTTGTACCTGCCTGTTATATTATTAACAAATGGTAGGTTTAGATGCAGGGGTTGGGTCATGTGCTCATAAATGTGTTAATAGTGAAATGTAAATAAAACTGCTGTGACTGTTTACATTGAAAAATCCCACCGCAATATACGAACGCAATATTACCCAATATATGATTTATAGGGCTGTCAGTTTAACGCGTTTAACACTTAATTAAATAGATATGAAAAAATAACGCATTATACTATTTTAACGCAGTTAATGCACTGGGACCCCCCCCCAGACCTGTACGTCATCATACAGTTCATGCAGTTGACTGTTGACAGAGGCTAACAGGGTAACAACCCCATTAATGTAAAGCCCTAAAATTCAAGATATTGGGACAAAAATGCTCCTGTATGAGTTTTTGTCTCATAATTATATCATATGATAAGGGTTACTTATCACACAAGCAGCGAGAGCAATATTACGAGTGTTGTTTATGTCTGAATACAAGTGCAACAGTGACTTTATAAGAGTTCTGTCACAGTGCTTCTGTGTGGAGACGAGGATCGCCGAGACGAAGGAGAACAGTCCTAATTAAGTTAATATTGTTTTATATTTTAAACACAATATTGTCTGTCTTTGCTCAGTTTTGCCAACAGAAAACATTACCTAAAGCCACAGCAGAATTGTTGCGCATCTCAGGGCAGCATAGTTTCACGTTTTGAACAAATTGGATGAATCAATTATTCAAAGGTCCATTCATAAAGTGAGCCGTTTAATCAGTTCTTGAATGAATCAGCCGTTTGAACGATTCAATGAATGTCTCATATGCTTTCTTATTTAGAAGGGATTAAAAGGGATAGTTCACCTAAAAATGTTTAACTATGTCATAATTCTTCAAACCTGAATGACTTACTTTCTTTTGTGGAACATGAAAGAAGGTATTTTGAAGACTGTTTTGGTTACCAATGACTTTCATTGCATAAACGAAACAATACATTCTCAATTTATCTTCTTTTACGTCTTTTTATGCTGTTGTAACCTAGTTTTATGTAGAATATAGTATTGCACGGTGCACCGATACTTCAAAAGTATCGCGATTCTCAGAAATTAAAAAGGTCGTGGCCAAAAGTTTTGAGAATTACATAAATATTCATTTTCAAAAAGTTTGCTGCTAAACTGCTTTTAGATCTTTGTTTCAGTTGTTTCTGTGATGTACTGAAATATAATTACAAGCACTTCATACGTTTCAAAGGCTTTTATCGACAATTACATGACATTTATGCAAAGAGTCAGTATTTGCAGTGTTGGCCCTTCTTTTTCAGGACCTCTGCAATTCGACTGGGCATGCTCTCAATCAACTTCTGGGCCAAATCCTGACTGATAGCAACCCATTCTTTCATGATCACTTCTTGGAGTTTGTCAGAATTAGTGGGTTTTTGTTTGTCCACCCGCCTCTTGAGGATTGACCACAAGTTCTCAATGGGATTAAGATCTGGGGAGTTTCCAGGCCATGGACCCAAAATTTCAACATTCTGGTCCCCGAGCCACTTAGTTATCACTTTTGCCTTATGGCACGTTGCTCCATCGTGCTGGAAAATGCATTGTTCTTCACCAAACTGTTGTTGGATTGTTGGAAGAAGTTGCTGTTGGAGGGTGTTTTGGTACCATTCTTTATTCATGGCTGTGTTTTTGGGCAGAATTGTGAGTGAGCCCACTCCCTTGGCGCTTGCTGGACTTTCTTGGATGCCCTGAAGCCTTCTTTACAAGAATTGAACCTCTTTCCTTGAAGTTCTTGATGATCCTATAAATTGTTGATTTAGGTGCAATCTTAGTAGCCACAATATCCTTGCCTGTGAAGCCATTTTTATGCAACGCAATGATGGCTGCACGCGTTTCTTTGCAGGTCACCATGGTTAACAATGGAAGAACAATGATTTCAAGCATCACCCTCTTTTTAACATGTCAAGTCTGCCATTCTAACCCAATCAGCCTGACATAATGATCTCCAGCCTTGTGCTCGTCAACATACTCACCTGAGTTAACAAGACGATTACTGAAATGATCTCAGCAGGTCCTTTAATGACAGCAATGAAATGCAGTGGAAAGGTTTTTTTGGGATTAAGTTAATTTTCATGGCAAAGAAGGACTATGCAATTCATCTGATCACTCTTCGTAACATTCTGGAGTATATGCAAATTGCTATTATAAAAACTAAAGCAGCAACTTTTCCAATTTCCAATATTTATGTAATTCTCAAAACTTTTGGCCACGATTGTATTTTTCTCCTCACACAAGCAGCAAAAAAACACTACAGTGAGATGGCTGCATTAGTGGCTTTACTAAACTGATTTGGCTTTACTAAAATGTGTGAATAATCGCTTTAAATAGTTTAAATAATTTGTTCAGATGAACAAAGCACAAGGTTTTCTTGCATAATTAACATTTTAATTGTTTGGTCAGACAGTTCATATATAATAATGTGGCGAGTGGGGCGGGTGGCCGAGGGACGTGGGAACAAGGAGGGAGGCCGGCAATGATTGGTAAATCAGTGACACCTGCGACCCACTGCCGGTCTCGAGTCCCACGAGGCTTTTAGTTGTGTTTTGGTTTTATTTGAGCGCACCAGTCGTCCGTGAGGGGCTGGTGCGCTGTTTAGTGTTTATTTTGAATTATTAAAATTTCATGTTGATTGTCCGCCGGTTCCCACCTCCTTCTTCCGGATGAATACGAAGGTTTATATCATTACAGTGGTGCCGAAGCCCGGGAGAAGGAGGGACGCGCTGCTGAAGATCCCTCGCCGCTGTGGTGAATCCACGGTGCCACAGAGCAGGTGAGGAGGATGCCGCCATGGACGCTCGAGGCGGTGGACTGGAGCAAGTTGCCGGGGACGGGCGAGCTCGCTCCCGACTATCCGCTATCTGGAGGGGCGGCTGCCGTCCGTGAGGGAGCGGAGGAGTCGGCGCCGTTCGCCAGGGGGCCGGAGCCTGCTGCCTCCGTGAAGGTATCCGGAGGAGCAGGGAACGGGGGACTCCTGCCGGCTGCCCAAAACCGGAGGAGCCGTCGCCGTCCACCGGGCGGCGGAGGGGTGTCGTGCCGTCCGCCGAGGGCCATCCAGTGCCACCGCCAGGCACCGCGGAGATCGACCAGCCGGTGGAGGGCCGAGCAGCAGTGCGTCTGGGAACCGGAATTTATTTTATTTTTTTCTCTCTCCCCTCTCTCGTCCCTGTCGCTCCTCCTTCCATCTCCTTTTCTCTCGCCTCGTCTGTCCTACCCTCAGGTTCCCGCAGGTCCCCGTGAGCGGTCCCCCCAGAGGGAGGGGGGGGGGGAGTAGAGCGCAGTCTCGAGGGTACCCCCCGGCCTGCGAGGAGCGATGGGGGTATGTGGCGAGTTGGGCGGGGCCGAGGGACGTGGGAACAAGGAGGGAGGCCGGCAATGATTGGGCAAATCAGTGGCACCTGCGGCCCACCGCCGGTCTCGAGTCCCACGTAGGAGATGGAAGGATATAAAACTGGAGCGACGACAGTGAAGGACGAGAGAGGACCAGGCCTGGGCTTTTAGTTGTGTTTTGGTTTTATTTGAGCGCACCAGTCGTCCGTGAGGGGCTGGTACGCTGTTTTGTGTTTATTTTGAATTATTAAAGTTTCATGTTGATTGTCCGCCGGTTCCCGCCTCCTTCTTCCCAATGATTATGGAGATTTAATGCATTACAAATATTCACATTAATCTGGGATTAAACGTGGAGTTATGTTCTGTATGCTAAATATGAAAACGAGCGTATCTGCACAGCACCTATAACTGCGCTTTGTATCTGCTGATTGCTGATCGAGATTCACATGCTTGGTTCACTGACCCTGTATACTCATTCATTTCGTTCATAAACGAGATGTATCAGTTCATTCGACTCATTCACGAATGAGAAGATCTCTCGATCTCGTTCAGTGAAGGGCGTATGGGTTCACTACATTCAACAAATCACATGCTCCGTCACATCTTGAATAACTCTTTGACCTGATGAAACAGTTCACAGAGCTGTTCACGAGCTGCGCATGCGCTGCTAATAGCACTGTGCTCGCGCGCTGCTGTGGAGGGAGGAACTTCAGTGAACGAGAAATATGAGTCAGTGGGTTCCCTGAACGAGAACGATTCGCTCACCTAAAAGATTCATTCACGGACGAACCATCACTAGTGCAATTTCATATAGCCTATATTAAATATTTGGAATACATATATTCATATTTTATTAGGTTCTTTGATAAGGTTACAATACGAAGGTCTAAGCAGCAACGTATCTTCCGTGATGTCTGATGCACGGGTCGGGGCGGGTAAAGAAATGTTACTTTATTTGCGGGCTGGGGCGGGCCAAATAATTTCATAAAAGCGGGGCATCTCCAGGCTGCATGTGCGAGCACAAGTGATACTATGGCCGCCGGTCCATGACTGTAGAAAAAGATGATGCTCATTAAAGCTCACTGGCTGAGTTTTCTCCTCTGAAAGAAAAGGTTGCACAACTGACAGAATAAGTTACAATATCTGAGATATTGCTGCTAAATTTTGTTAGCTTTTTTTTTTTTTACTTGAATGCCATTGCTTAAATTGATATTATTTATCTTTTGACATTTAATCGTCTGAGTTCAGAAACATTGTTTAATATAATCGCTGTTCATATTTTTATTCAAAGTTCAGAATCAAGATACATTTATTACTCTTATGTTTCTTATGATAACTGAGATAAATGCTGCTAAATTTATTCTTTCTTTACCTTGAATGTCATTGCTTTAATTTATTTTTTATATTTTGATATTTCATATTTTGTTCACGTTTAATATATCTGCAGTTCATATGTTCATTTATTAGTGTGTTATATGATTAGAATGTTGTCCTGGTTTTAAAATAAAGCACAGCAATGATTTTTTAGAGTGTATTTTCCCTTTCAGGAAAAGTATCGAAATCGCAATTCTTGACTAGGTATCGGTATCGAAACAATAATTTTGGTATCGTGACAACACTAGTAGAATCAAATCAAATATTTCTTTCTAAGGCTACTATTTGTAATGTCTATTAATACTTTCTAATTTAAACACAAAATAGCTTTAAATAATCTTTTGAGGGTATAATTTAATAATGAAGATAAAATTCCCAGTGCCTTTTAAGTCAGTATATTGATCCCAAAGGTTTCTTATTTAAAGCAATGGAGGACTCTGCGCAATGAAAATTTATGCTAAAGGGTCCGGAGTTGGGAGTGAGAATGAAGCTATGTTTCCATCCACCTACTTTTATGCGCATTTTGGATGAAAAATCCAACAAAACAAAAAAACGCTGGATGGAAATGTCATGAAAGTGACGATTTTGTTCTCTTTGAATCATTGGATGGAAATGGTGCTTTATTCACAACTGTTTCATGCAAAAAAGGCACTTCCAAAACTCGGGCAACAAAAATGGAAACATAATACATGTATTTAAAAGTTGCATTTCCATCTCTGTTGCAACAGTTTTCGAAGTGTCTAAATGTCACTGGTGTTTGGTGATGAGTCTTTGGCTCAAGATCTGCATTTAAAATCACTTCAGACCAGTCAAGTTCTTCCACGCTGACACTTTTTGCACCTTATAGACAGAGGCACTGTCATGTTAGAATAGAAGAGGCTAACATAATAACGTTTGCTATAAATTTAGAAGCACACAATTCCCCAGAATATCATTATATGCTCAAACACTAAGATCTGTATTCATGGAAATTACTAAAGTAGGTCATTAGAAGGGGTGCCAATACTTTTGGCAATATAGGCTAATGTATGTCTAAACAGCCATTTACTAAATAAATTAAGCCAACTTATGATTCATTTGGTTTCTCTAGCCAATGTTTCTTTAATAAAAAAATTTAATGAAAATAGATGTATTAACATGTACTAAAAGTTGAAGTATAGGTATCGACAAAAAAACTAAACAAATGATTGTATTATTATCAATACACAACTTCCATTTGAAAAATACCCTGTTTGACATGCAGACGTTCACTAAATGCTCACACAAACGCTCAAGCACATACTCTCACACATGCATACATTACCACTTATCTAACGCTCATCCAGACGCTCGCCCACACCTCATCAAGAGCTCACATGTGCTCTTCTTAACACATGCACTCATCCAATGGTTCACACTTACGCTCACCCACACATTCATCCATAATCTTGAGTCATGAGGTCTGAAATTACATGCACGATTGTGCAGTTTTACTCTCTTTTGTTTATAATGCACTCTATCCAGGGTTCTTACAAAAACTGCTAAATGAAATTCCAGGACTTTCAAGCACTACTTTTTGGTTTTCAAGGACTTAAATCAGAGATTTTACCTATCAAACGATTTTGTTATTATCTTTCAAATCCTAATAAACTAATAAAACTAAATGGCACAAATAAAGTGCAGCACAAAAGCATGCAATGACTGTGGCAACTTTAACATTTGAAAGGATATTATGGCAAAGTTATCGCTTTACTTATTCAAACTGATTTTTGTTTTCATGAAAATGATTGACCTGAAGAATGAAAGCTGTATCCTACACTTGGGAAATTATGAGTTGTATCACCACTTATCAACACTTGGGAGTGTGACAATACACTTAGCAATACACATACTTGGTTCGCTAGAAGGAGACAATATTTTAATACTAATTTTAAATGACAAACTATTTATTTTATTCACACATCAAAACAGTGCAGTTGTATTTTAAAATATTTTAACTAATCTAGGACTGTAACTAATAATTGTTTTGGTAATCAAGTAATCTAATGATTATTTAGACAATCGAGTAATCTGATATTTAACAAATACCTGCAGAGGGTGCCTAACGGCCTGGCCATGCTTCACTTCACAGTGATTCAAGGACGTTTAAATCCATGTAATTTTAATATTTGACCACATTCAAACTCAGAGCGAGGGTTTGCACATTTATTTTAAAGGGGTCATGTGATGTGATTTAGATTGTTCCTTTCTCTCTGGAGTGTTACAAGCTCTTGGTGCACGAAGAAGATCTATAATGTTGCAAAGACTAAAGTCTCAAACACAAAGAGATATTCTTTATCAAGTTAAGACTCGTCCACGTCCCCTAAAACACCTCGTTTAAACACACCCCCCACATCTCTACATGACTGTGTGGAAATATTTGTGTAATGCTGCCCAAATGTTCACGCAAAGAAAGAAGTAACGTGGTTTCAGTAACACAGTTAGTGTTGAAGCAGTCGTGTCAGAGAGATGTGTGTGTATCTAGGAGAAAGAAAAAGCACTTTATTTGGTCTTCAGAAAGTAGATGCATTTAGGAATCTTTAAGATCACTTACAACAGAACAGCAGTGCATTTTATGGACGACCGTTTCATGAACCTAGAAGAGGAAGTCATTCTGACTTTACTTCGACAATCTGCTGATTCTGAATCAGCTACTAGAAGTGTGTTTTGTTATTAGTTTAAGTATTTGCTTATTGAATGTTCAAATGGAGAGTTTTGCACATCGCGCACGCGTGTGTGTGTGTTTGTGTGTGTGTGAGAGAGAGAGAGAGAGAGAGAGAGGGTTACACAGTGTAGTCAGCTGTCTTAATCGTCCATGTCTTGTGTACTACAAACACATATGAGCTTTATCACTGTGTCTGTCTCGACTCTGTTCCTCTTTCAGCTTGAACTGATGGTAAAACTAAGGACATTATTAACAGTCTTTACATTTATTTTGAAAGATGTAGCTCACGATTATGGAAAGGGGCGTTACATTTCGGAAAAATGCTTGCAGTGTTCAGCCAATCACAATGCACTGGGTCAGTTGGCCAATCAGAGCAGATTACTCTTGTCTGAAGGAGGGGCTTTGTAGAAAACTATGTGTTTGAGAGAGACGGGGCAGAGAGGATCTACAATAATGTACAGTGTTTGAAAAATAATGTGTTTTTTGAACATTAAAACATGTCAACAAATTCTGTTACACCAAATAATGATCTTTAAAAAAGCATCATATGACCCCTTTAAAATCGCGATGTACAACAAATTGCATACTTAGAAAAATGTTGATGAGATCTCCTGTGTTGGCATAGGTTTATAAATGATTTACGTTACAAATCTAGTGAGATAACATGCAGTGTTTTCCTAAATGAATGTTAAGCAACACAAGGTCACAGTATACGCAGAGGAAGAGTTTGTGTGAGATGGAGATGGGCTCCACACTAAATACCGCATCAAGAGAATCATCTACAGACCATCCTAGACAGATTCTTCTTTGGCTTAACTATCAGCCTCATCAAGACAAAAGTTTTATTCCAGCCTGCACCAGGAAAAGAAGACCACCAGAAGCGGACCACCATCGATGGCTCCCAGATCTCAAATCTTAGCACCTTGAAGACCTGGGCAGCACAATCTCCAGCGACGGATCCCTGGACCAGGAGATCAATGCCAGAGTCCAAAAGTGTGCTCCAAAGTTATACAACACAGTGGCATTCGCCTCTCAACAAAGCTCAAAGTATGCAGAGCAGTGGTCCACACCTCTCTTCTGTAACGCTGTGAAAAATGGACGCTCTACCGGAGACATATCAAACAGCTGGAGCAGTTCCACCATCGCTCGCTCCAGGACAAAGTCACCAACCAAGAAGTCCTGGACAGAGCTGGCTCAACAAGCATTGAATCTATGATTCTGAAAGTGCAGCTCCGATGATCTGGCCACATCATCCTCATGGACCCACAGAGGACGCCAAAGCAGGGGTTCTTTGGAGAGTTGGCCACAGGGTCCAGACACCAAGGGTGCCCAAAGAAAAGATTCAAAGATAACCTTAAGTCACATCTACAATGGGTCGACCTGAACCCAAAGCAGCCGGAGCTTGCCGCCTCTGACAGAGCCAGTTGGCACGCCCAAATAAATAAAGCATCTACCACATTTGAAGAAGATCATCACCATCATCTTGCAGCTGCAAGATGGTGAACCTTGCCCCCTCTCCAACAGCCTCTGTGCTTCTGCCTTCGGGCTTCGAAGACACATGAGGATCCACAGATGACTGCACAAGTCTTGATCCTCATTCTCGGCTCCTGAGAGACTAGCACCAGTTTTATCATTCAAGTACTAAAACGGAAAAATTGACTAAATTGCCTATGCCTAAACATAATACATAATTACTAATACACTCACTTTGGCCTCATTCTGAGAACTTTACAACAACGATTGTGACATAGTTATTGCACTTCTTCTAATCTGCTGCACTGGATACATTTATATATATATATATATATATATATATATATACAGTCGTGGCCAAAAGTTTTGAGAATTACATAAATATTAGTTTTCAAAAAGTTTGCTGCTAAACTGCTTTTAGATCTTTGTTTCAGTTGTTTCTGTGATGTACTGAAATATAATTACAAGCACTTCATACGTTTCAAAGGCTTTTATCGACAATTACATGACATTTATGCAAAGAGTCAGTATTTGCAGTGTTGGCCCTTCTTTTTCAGGACCTCTGCAATTCGACTGGGCATGCTCTCGATCAACTTCTGGGCCAAATCCTGACTGATAGCAACCCATTCTTTCATGATCACTTCTTGGAGTTTGTCAGAATTAGTGGGTTTTTGTTTGTCCACCCGCCTCTTGAGGATTGACCACAAGTTCTCAATGGGATTAAGATCTGGGGAGTTTCCAGGCCATGGACCCATAATTTCAACATTCTGGTCCCCGAGCCACTTAGTTATCACTTTTGCCTTATGGCACGTTGCTCCATCGTGCTGGAAAATGCATTGTTCTTCACCAAACTGTTGCTGGATTGTTGGAAGAAGTTGCTGTTGGAGGGTGTTTTGGTACCATTCTTTATTTATGGCTGTGTTTTTGGGCAGAATTGTGAGTGAGCCCACTCCCTTGGATGAGAAGCAACCCCACACATGAATGGTGTCAGGATGCTTTACTGTTGGCATGACACAGGACTGATGGTAGCGCTCACCTTTTCTTCTCCGGACAAGCCTTTTTCCAGATGCCCCGAACAATCAGAAAGGGGCTTCATCGGAGAATATGACTTTGCCCCAGTCCTCAGCAGTCCATTCACTATACTTTCTGCAGAAGATCAATCTGTCCCTGATGTTTTTTTTGGAGAGAAGTGGCTTCTTTGCTGCCCTTCTTGACACCAGGAATTGAACAAGAATCGAACCTCTTTCCTTGAAGTTCTTGATGATCCTATAAATTGTTGATTTAGGTGCAATCTTAGTAGCCACAATATCCTTGCCTGTGAAGCCATTTTTATGCAACGCAATGATGGCTGCACGCGTTTCTTTGCAGGTCACCATGGTTAACAATGGAAGAACAATTATTTCAAGCATCACCCTGCTTTTAACATGTCAAGTCTGCCATTCTAACCCAATCAGCCTGACATAATGATCTCCAGCCTTGTGCTCGTCAACATTCTCACCTGAGTTAACAAGACGATTACTGAAATGATCTCAGCAGGTCCTTTAATGACAGCAATGAAATGCAGTGGAAAGGTTTTTTTGGGATTAAGTTAATTTTCATGGCAAAGAAGAACTATGCAATTCATCTGATCACTCACTCTTCATAACATTTTGGAGTATATGCAAATTGCTATTATAAAAACTTAAGCAGCAACTTTTCCAATTTCCAATATTTATGTAATTCTCAAAACTTTTGGCCATGACTGTATATATATATATATATATATATATATATATATGCAATATGTGTTTAGACCAGGGGTTGGCAACCTACGGCACGCGTGCCAACAGTGGCACGCAGAGGGATAATCGCTGGCACGCAAGCAATAAGGAAAACTGTATAATGACGAACAGTTTGATGTAATAACTTCTCATAGTCACACAGCCTGTTAGGAGCTACAAATACTATTAAAGTGTGAGAATTAACTTGCATGGATGCACGTGCAAACACTGCACATACTAGGTGCTTCAGATCAAAGCCTCGGTCTAACAGCACTCGTCAATGTCAAAATGACTGAGATGGCCAATCAGATCAAAGTAGGCGGGGTTTACTGTTCACAGAAGCAGAGCGCGAAGCGTCAGTTTAACGTTAAAGAGAGTGAGGTAAGATTAAGCTGCAAATCAATTAACATTAGTCAACTTTTAATAATACGTTTTACCATAGAAATGTTAAATGACCTAAAGCTATATCCAGTGATGAAAAATTTTCTGAAATTATTATTATAACCTTTATTTAAACAGGAAAAGTCCCATTGAGACACAGTCTCTTTTACAAGGGAGTCCTGTATAGCACGTGCAATCATCACAAAATTTACAATATATTTGCATGTGAAGATGCAGTGACTTTAAAATATATAAACAAACAAAAATAGTGGCTAGAAGTCAATATCCACCCACCATTAATTAAAGCAATTACACATGTCCGTCCGCATATCCAATATTCTTTTTTTAAAAGAAGCTAATGAAATCAGCGCACCAATCTTTAATCTAGACTGTAGTTCATTCCAGGACGAAGGACCATAGAATGACAGACCCCTCTTTCCTGCTTCAGTCCTCATTCTTGGTACATTAAAAAGTAGTACATCACTAGATCTTAATCGATATGTACTTTGGATACGAACAAATTTTAAACAAATATAAGACGGCAAAATACCTAAAATCGCTTTATAAATAAAAATGTACCAATGTCGCATCCTGCGCGATTTAAGTGACGGCCAATTTACCATATTGTATAAGATGCAATGATGTGTCTGATAGCCAGCATTTGTAATGAACCTGAGAGCCGCATGATAAAGAGGGAAATATGGCCATTTTGAGAGAAAGAAAGTGGGGGGGGGGGGGGGTAAATTGTCTCTCTCTGCAGACAATGAAGCGATTTTGCCCCTTTGTTGTTGAGAAATATAATGTAGCGATTCAGTATCGATTAATAAAAGTAGCGTGACAACACTCTGAATGCTACTTTTTGCACAGCACGATCTCAGATCTCTGTGTGCGAGTGGTGTGTGTTGTGTGTGTGTGTGTGTCTGTGTGTGCACATTCATCAATTAAAGCAGTGCATTAACGTTGATTAAACGTTAAAAAACGTTTTTTATCGTATAATAAAAAATTGAGTATGTACCGTTTAAATACAGAATTATATCGGGGTGTGTGGGGGGGGGGGCTGTGTTGGCACAGTGGTTAACCATAAAAATAAAAAATGGCACGTCATGCCGAAAAGGTTGCTGATCCCTGGTTTAGACCATGCACCTTATTATTATTGGTTTGGTTGGTTATTGGTTGGCGCTCACAGACTGTTTTAGATCCACACTGATCATCAGTTGACGAGTGTCTGTGTGTTGTTAATGTCATATAGAGATCTGATACCATAGTTGTTCATCACAGTACTATATTTACCATGAACTAAAATTCCCCATTTTTTTTAATTATAGATAAAATATGCTGTGCTAACAATACATACAGCATAACACTTGCTATTCTCATTAAGAGCTGTGCTTGATGGAAAAGGGAAGTAGTATGACATAATGGCAATTGTATTTATATTTAAGCATTAGCAGACACTTCTGAAACAACATTTGTTGAAAACTATTTTACAGCCTTAAGAACTTGAATGTGCACCAAATGAGACAGACACCAAATCAGTTCTGTATGTGAAAAATTCTGCTGAAATGTCTACAAAAAATGACCAAATAATGATAACAAAAGTGTGTTTGTGTGTGTGTGTGTGTGTGTGTGTGAAATCCAAACAGCTGTCATTTTCTCTTAAATATGTACAGCACAAACATAATGCTTAATGTAATATAACTTCCAAACATTTCCAAATAATGGAACAATGTTTAGTACTGTTGTAATATATTATTGGGGAAAAATGTACTCTTAAAAACTGTTATCTTATGTTCATACTAATAGGAGACCTTGTGCTGATGTCAATGCAAGCAGTACATTTGATGGAAACATAATATTTCAATAATCAACAGTATTCAGAACTAAACTGTCAGTGAATCTTTTATAAACAAATGCCTTTTTTGTCAAAAATCATTAGGATATTAAGTAAAGATCATGTTCCATGAAGATATTTTGTACATTTCCTACTGTTTATATATCAAAACTTCATTGTTGATTAGTAATATGCATTGCTAAGAACTTGATTTGAACAACATTAAAGCTATTTAAATATTATTTTCTCAATATTTAGATTTTTTTTTTTTTTTAGATATAGTTGTATCTCGACCAAATATTGTCCTCCTAACAAACCATACAAAAATGGAGAGATTATTTATTCAGCTTTCAGATGACAAAAAATAACCCTTATGACTGATATTGTGGTTCAGACTCACAAATGTCCCAGGTTAAAAAAAAAGTACACTTTCTACTTACCAACGGTGCTCTATTTTTGCGCACTAATTTTGTACTGTACTTGATACACACAAAAAAATTATTCTTATCCTAACCCTCACCATGAATATGAACTAAAATGCACTTTTAACATACTTTCTCTGCATTTAAACAAAATGATGTTTTTTGTTAAATAGAGAGTAAGTATGTTAAAAGCACATTTTAGTTCATATTCACGGAATCATTTTACTATAGGCTATTAAGTACAAAATTTGAGCGCAGATGCACAGACAGACAGACAGACAGACAGATGCATGCACAGACAGACAGACAGACAGACAGACAGACAGACAGATGCATGCACAGACAGACAGATGCATTTATAGACAGACAGATGCATTTACAGACAGACAGACAGACAGATGCATGCACAGACAGACAGACAGACAGATGCATGCACAGACAGACAGATGCATTTACAGACAGACAGACAGACAGATGCATTTATAGACAGACAGATGCATTTACAGACAGACAGACAGATGCATGCACAGACAGACAGATGCATTTACAGACAGACAGACAGACAGATGCATGTACAGACAGACAGACAGACAGATGCATGTACAGACAGACAGATGCATTTATAGACAGACAGATGCATTTACAGACAGACAGACAGACAGATGCATGCACAGACAGACAGACAGACAGATGCATGCACAGACAGACAGATGCATTTACAGACAGACAGACAGACAGATGCATTTATAGACAGACAGATGCATTTACAGACAGACAGACAGATGCATGCACAGACAGACAGATGCATTTACAGACAGACAGACAGACAGATGCATGTACAGACAGACAGACAGACAGATGCATGTACAGACAGACAGATGCATTTATAGACAGACAGATGCATTTACAGACAGACAGACAGACAGATGCATGCACAGACAGACAGACAGACAGATGCATGCACAGACAGACAGACAGATGCATGCACAGACAGACAGACAGACAGATGCATGCACAGACAGACAGACATGTTCACCTCTCCTCCATGCCCATCGAAGACGCCGTAGATGTTGGTGTGGCTCTGGTTGAGTGCGTCTGTGAGGATGTTGAACCTGTCCTCCATGTGATCCCTCCTGCCCTGGATGGAGTACACTGCTGCGCCGCTGCTCTTGTGCTGCCACGTCTTGGAGAACTCCTCATGCAGCACCCCCTCGCTGTGCATCATCTCCGCCACCCTGCCCTTCATCATGCTGACGGCGTCCCGGCTGGAGCGCAGGATGGTCTTCACCTCGAGGACGCTCCAGAACACCAGACTGCCTCCGAGGAGCAGCAGAGTCTGCGGCCGCAGCAGCACACCGCGCGCGCTCCGAGCCAGAAGAGCCAGCGGACTCATGCTCCCTCTCTCTCTCACACACTCACACACACACTCTCTATCTCTCGCACTCAACTAATGAAGACAGCGCATCACACACAGACGCTCCTGCTCTTCTCCACTGCGCTAATGACGCGTGCACGCATCAGAACCCTGTTCATGTCAAGACTTGTCCCTCCAAAATGATTAGTGCATGCAAGTTTGCTTTCTTTTTAAAATAATATCCAGATACAGCGCTCGTTTCCCTTCAAAAATGGTAAATAAATACCGTGTTTACTCCTCCGACACGGCAGCACGGGCAGGTGTTCTGTGTAGCGGGTGCGCGCATTCCGCATGCTCGCGGCTCTGTGCAGCGCGCGCGCTTGTGTCAAGGTTGCCAAGTCTGCGGTTTTCTGCGAATAGAGCTCTCTATCGCAGAGGAATTGATTCCCGGAAGTGTGCGTCGAAGCAGTTCATCGATTCTTCCGGTTATGTATATTTTTTTCGATATGCTGCAATCACCTAGTTAAATCAAAGCCTGTTAAAATCAGCATCTGCAGGATGATTTGACAGATATTCTGATGATTTCAGCACACAGTGCTGCAGTGTGTGCCAGACCTGATGAATAAGATCAGAAATAACATATTTATTCATTGGTATTCAATTTGAAACATTATTCTGCCATTTTCAGTCATTTCACTTTTTCTAATTCATGTATTATGCCAAAATAATTAGTTAAAATGTTTGTTCAAAACAACATTGTTAAATTTCTTTAAGGCAACACGCATTCATTCATCTATTTTAATACTGCTCTTACACAAATTCGACAGGGTGTGTGTAGTAAAACTATGGCAATACAAATGGAAATAAGTATGCAGAATAGATAAAACATGGTTATTACATATTTACTATAGTAAAACCATAGTTAATTGTTGTAAGGGTGTTATCAGATATTTAAAAAATATAAATGGTATGAAATATGATCAGTAATAGAAAAACAATTAATGAGAAGATGATCTTGACTGCATCAGGTTAGTTGAGAAATAAATGTGTTTATTATTCAGAAAGCACATATGGACGGGAAATGTGTTAATAGGAACATTTCAGCAGCTGATGTGAGATGTAGATGTATCTAAACACAGATATAGGAAGTGTGTAAAACTCTATCTGGCTTATAAACAGTGTTGGGAAGGTTACTTTGGAAATATAATAGGTTACAGATTACAAGTTACTCCATTTAAAATTGAACTTTTTCAATGACTTTATTAATGTCACTTACTTTTGATTACTTTCTGATAACTATTCCAAATTTCTAATGAATGTTTTCAACTGTTTTGGTCCTTTTCAACCATTTACAGCATGCAGGGTTAACCTTACAGTATAGGACTCAACACTGATCACTGTCAGACTCTCACAATCCTTCATCACCTGAAGTAAGATGATAAAATATGAACACATCCACCACAAAATCTGACTTTAGTAGCTACTGCCTTTTACTTTGAGATCGATCTGAAGCTCAATGCAGATATAAAATCATACTAATGCTGTTTTTGTAAACAAATCTTCACATAACAACAGGAAAATCAGTGGTAGAGCATTGCGTTAGCAGCACAAAAGGTCATGTTCAATTCCCAGGGAACACAAATACTGTTAAAAAATAATAATAATAATAATGTATAGCCTGAATGCACTGTAAGAAGCTTTGGATAAAAGCATCTGCTAAATTCATAAATGTAAATACAAATAGGGTCATCTGATAAGCATGTGTCTTATTCTGTGTACTAAACTCCAGACATATTGGTTACTTTTTGTATATGATATTTAACCCCTGCAATACCATTTTTTACACCGGAAACATCATTGGGCTAGTTTTGAGTAACAATTGGGGTTTTTGTTATGAAAACCTGGCAACCCTGTGTGCTGAATCAGAGGGAAGACAGACAGTGAGACAGAATAGCTGGAGTCTCACACTTACACACACAAGACCATGGGCTCACATGTGTTTATTTCAATTATAACGAAATAAATAAGCAAACTTACAAATAAAAAAAATGACATGAAATATTGTATTGATTTGCAGTTATTTACTATGTGAGAAAGGGGTGATATGAAACAGCTTATGAGGATTCACTAGCTGGAACAACAGTCAGTTTTATTACTCGCATTTACTTTCAGGCGCATGTCGGGCAGCTATAGGGGTCCTATCAGTCCGACGTCGTGTCGTGACGTCACCGGCGGGCGTCGGTCTCAGCGCAGACACATGTGCTGTGTTCGTGTAACGTTCATCAGAAGTTATTGATCATATTGAACTGGTTATCGCCGATTCTCCAGCACAGTGAGTACTAGGTCTAGTGTTTCTATATACTGACACACATCTCACTAAACAGCGCTGAGGTGACCTGATCGTTAGCACCGTGCTACAGTCACGTGTCAGATGATAATACACACATTACTTTCATCCATATAATAACGCCAGTCATATAAAACACACATCAGAAGATACAGGGAAAATCCAAGAAGCACTACTCGCTTCTGTTAGACTTTCCCGGGAGTTTTTGGTTTTTAAAATGTATCGCTGTCGAACGATTAATTGCATCCAAAATAGCTTTTTTTGTTCACATGATTGTGTGTGTGTGTATTTAATATATAAACGCAGCATATTTTTCTTAAATATACTGTGTGTGTGTGTGTGTGTGTGTGTGTGTGTTTAAATATGCACCATAAACATACACAGTACTCACAAATGTATTACGCAAACAAACTTTTATTTTGGGTGCGATTAATCGCATTATTGACTGAGTTATGATCTGTGGTGTGTTGTTGTAGTCATGGAGTACATGCAAGCCCCCCCATCAAGCAGCCAAGGCCACATGTGAGTATTTTTCAGAGGTTCTTCTCCACTTCATTCTAAATGAGCTGCTTTGATTGAGATGTTTGGTCATTGTGAATCACTCGCTCGCTCTCACTCACTCGTTCTGCTTTTCTCTGGGCTTGCAGACTCTGCTGCATGTGTGGCATTGCCATTCCTCCAAACCCAGCCAACATGTGCGTCTCCTGCTTGAGGAACAAAGTGGACATCTCCGAAGGGATTCCCAAACAAGTCACCGTGCACTTCTGCAGACAGTGTGAACGGTACGGTCTGCTGGAGTCACCCAAATCAACTTAACAGCCCTTAACAGAGTATAAACTATGACCATGTCTGAGATGGTGAGGGTGGAGTAAGGGCTGGAGCACTGCTGAGAAACAAGAGCTTAACTCAGAACTGATAATGACATTTGAATCCAAAGCCATGACACCATATAATCATGCATTCTTGATTGTTGGTGGTTTCCCAGTTGGGAAGAAGTAAAATTTGTAATTTTTATGGTTGATCACTATGTGGGATCATTAACCCTTTAGATAGGCATGTGCAAAAAAAAATGAGGTTGCATGATTATATGGTGTCACGGCTTTGCAGTCAAAAAAATGTCGTTATAATGGAAGTCAATGGGGCAAAAACAGCCACGAACAGTAAATGAGGGAGAAAACAATAAAATCTAATGCTGCACAAAAACTAAAAATGCATCAAAGCCAATCTTGTTACTAATCTTTGAAATGCCCAAGACTGTGATAAAAGGTTAAAAAATATCCAGCCACAATCACTTTTTATATTGAAAATAGGTCATTTTGTGTGTTTTTTTTTCCCAAATCAGTGACATCATTTATGAACTTGGTAATTAAAAAGTTAAAATCTTTGATTGTTTTTTTTTTTTTTTAAACATTTGGTAGTTTTGATCAGGACTGAGGTTGATTAATAGATTTATGCAAAAAAGTTTGAAAAATATATATATATCTGATACATTTTTACAGCAGTTTAATTTAGTTGATGTTTTTATCCACGAATATAATGAAAGGGCAGTGAATTTGCCCACAGTGTATTAAGTTTTTGACATTTTTATTTTATAATAAGTTGTGGTCAACTTTACCCCCTAGTGGATGAAAACGCCCCCAACACCACATAGGGGTTAAGTTCTCCTGTGTGTATGGATGCTAATAATCCATGCCGTTATCTAGCTCTAAAGCGTGTGTGTGTGTCGATGAGGTGTAGATGAGTGTTTTCTGGTGTGTGTGTGTGTGTGTGTAGGTACCTGCAGCCTCCAGGGACGTGGCTCCAGTGCGCTCTGGAGTCCAGGGAGCTTCTGGCTCTGTGTCTTAAGAAACTCAAGGCTTCCATGACGAAGGTTGGTATCTCACATCATCATCATCATCACATATTGTCGAGGACGGCTGATGCTGAGCTCACAGTGCGTTTCGTTTATCATCGTCAAGGTCAGACTGATCGATGCTGGCTTCTTATGGACGGAGCCACACTCGAAGAGGATCAAGATGAAGCTGAGCATCCAGAAGGAGGTAGTGTAGGAGATCTGTAGAGCGAGGTGACTCCAGATCGACAGTGTTTCAGTGAGACTCGTGTGTGTGTGTGTGTGTGTGTGTAGGTCATGAACGGAGCCATCCTGCAGCAGGTGTTCGTGGTGGAGTTCGTCATTCAGCCTCAGATGTGTGACGACTGTCATCGAGTGGAGGCCAAAGACTTCTGGAAGGCAGTCGTGCAAGTCAGACAGAAGGTACACGCAGGAGACACAAGCCTGGAGCAGAACCCTGCTACAATATTTAATGTTATACTACTGGGTCATTGAATGCTTGAATCTGATTGGCTGAATGTTCTGAGGTGTAAGAAAAAGTAGTTCCAGGCAGGTCTTGACCGCATTAGTTTATATCACTTCGCCAAATGATTTGAGTTATTTCAAAGCTCCTTACAGGCTACATCGACAACACTGGCCAAACAATTCAATATAGTAAACCATAGGATAAAAAGTCTAATCGTGTCCATGTTTTTGCCACAAAATTACGTTTTATGTAGAGAAAGCACAGACTGAATCTCTCCTGCTCTCTCTCTCTCTCTCTCACACAGTTTGCACACATGCTAACAAACGCACTGATGTTGTTAGCCCTACGATTTTATCAGTAAGGATTCAACAGCCCATTACCAGTTATTCCTTACATATTCAATCCTAAAATATTTTATCTTAATGTTAAGTTGCGTTGAATTAAAAGCATAGTAGGAGTTACAATCACTTGTAATTTATTGTGCCATTTGGCATTATGCTAATTGGGTCTTAAAGTGACAGCAGCCTAATATACCTGCTGGATCAATGTATATTTAATTTACACAGCTTTTTGTTTTATATTTAATTTGAGAGGTATTAATTTCTATAGTATGTCTTACATTAATATTATTGTTTGATTTTGTAAGTATTTTGTATTTGTTTCCTTGTTATTTTTTAATTTGCTGCTTTAGTCTTGTTTTACAACTGACTGTTTAATTGTCCTCAATAATTACTTGAGAACTATACTCCTATCAGTTAACTGTACTTATATTAGTAAGTTTATTTTCGTTTTTGCTGTGGTATTGAAATTAATGTTTGTGTGTTTGTGTGTGTGTGTGTGTGTGTGTGTGTGTGTGTGTGTGTGTGTGAAACTCAAGTAGTCACAATCAGTTTTATTTTAATATTTTTTTTAATAAACGGTGATTTTGTTTTTTAAGTGTGACCTGGCTATATATACCAGCTTTTGCTGATTCTGATTTCTTTCTAAGAACTGTAATTAACAGCATACACAAACAAAAATCTGTAGTTTTTTTTCATTTACATAATAAAAAATGTATTAAACATCACAATTCCCCCGATCTGGACTAAGTTACAGATATTCTCTATAAATGCAGTTACACTGCAAAATTTCAAATGCATAAATAATTTTATAAGATCAATGTTTTAAATATTATTATTTTTTAAATGGGTCAAAGACGAAAAAGTGTTTAAGCATAAAAACAATAAGTGTAATACTGCTTTAAATTGTTGTAAATAATTTTTAATTTAATTGCGATTTAGTTTTTTTTTTCCTGAGCAAAAAATAAATCTCATCCATTCAGCTTAACAATCTTATCAGGCGTGTTTTTTGTATTTATGATATATTAACAGACTAATTACTTTCACCCCACTTTCAGTTGTAATTTTACATTTGTACAATTTGCTCATTTTATTTTTGCCCAGTGGTCAGTAAGAATTTTTTACACATGTAAAAACACAATAAAATGTAATATGCTCCCTTATTCTTTTATGTATTTTAATATGTGCACGTAGGAATAAGCATGTTTGTATTTTTTACATAAATATTGTTACACCTCATGACAATGAAAATGACAATTTCAGCCAAATTTAGACATTTCATTCTCCAAAAACTCATTTTGGATCATTCACATTTACCTTCTGTGTTCATTATTTAAAGTATTTCTGTTTCTCCGTGCCTTCAGCGTTGTATTGTTTACGTTTCCTTTCTTCAGACTGTCCACAAAAAGACCTTTTACTACCTGGAGCAGCTGATTTTGAAGCACAAGCTGCATCAGAGCACAGTGCGCATCAAGGAGATTCATGGTACACTTCCCTCGGGGTTTGTCTGATGCTGTGTTATGAGTTCTGGTTCTAGCCATAGTCTGACCCCTCTGTGTTCTTCCTTTCTAATATTTCTGACAGAGGGCATTGATTTTTACTACGCCACTAAGCAGCACGCTCAGAAGATGGTGGATTTCCTGCAGTGCACCGTTCCCTGCAGGTCTGAAAATCACATTCAGTAAACATTAAACGTGTCGTTTGTGGACTGGACTCGAAAGAAAAGTTTTCAGTTCATAAGCACTGAAATGTAAGCATGGTTTCACATGCATTTGCTCGTATGTTGAGTTGAAAGAACTGAAAAACTGCAAACATATACCATGCACTTTGTTTAGTTCAGGGTATGGTTGAAGGGAAGCATGGCTTGTATCTAATCAAAGCCCTGTTGTGATGAGTGTTTATTACACTAACCGTGAATGTTGTTTGTTCAGGTCGAAGGCGTCTCAGCGCTTGATCTCTCATGATGTTCACACCAATACCTACAACTACAAAAGCACCTTCTCGCTGGAGATCGTTCCTGTGTGTAAGGTAAACCTCCTTTATTCATTCATGCTGACTGCATGCTTATCGTTGACTGTTTTATTAGTTTTTATTTTCATTATCTGTTGATGCATGTTGTGCCGGCTGCACTATATTTGGGAAAAACTCACATTGTGATATTTTTGTTTACCTGCAACATAAAATCACCAGATGAATTGAATAGCTCTATTTGGGGGGAAAATAATCAATGATTGGGGTGATTTCGTATGCGAGTAAATCAGCATAGAAATTACAAGCGTAGATAAATAATAATAGAACAACGATACAAATGACATAAACAGGGCTTTATATATTTCGGTCTAATAGTATTCAGGTACAGAAATCGAGTAATCAAATGTAAAATAACTGCAAAGCCGTCACTGTAGAACTTGTTAAAGCTACAAAAGAGATTTTCCCCTCTGTGTTTTGTTGTTTGATTAACATTCAAGATACAGAAATCCTCAGGAACCAATGTGTGTCTGGGGTGTATTTGTAGAAATAGACAACAATACAATGTATGGGTCAAAATTATACGTTTCTTCTCTCACTTCACCTGAGCCATTAGCATCTGTGTTTATATGGATACTTGCAGAGACGTGCATTTAGACATAGTTGTGAACAGGATTGGGTGTAAATATAAGGATCAGTGCACTGAACATCACACATCCTGCGATGTGACCATCTATGTGAAATAATATCGATGCTGAAACGATGTATCGTGTAGCTCTGCCATCAGAGGAACAGGATAATCATTGGTGCATATGATTAAAAAGCGAGACCCATGGATTGAGTTCACATGTAATGCATAGCATCAGAAAATAACAATCCCATATGTACCTTGTTCTTCTCTGGCAGGATAACGTGGTGTGTCTGTCTCCACGGCTCGCCCAGAGTCTGGGAAACATGGGTCAGGTGTGTGTCTGCATCCGGGTCACCAGCTCTATACACCTGATTGACCCCAACACCCTGCAGAGTGAGTTACTGAACCTAACCTGAACTCATTTATTCACTTAGGTCGCACTGTTGGCCTACTGTAAATAAAATCACAAAAAAATAAAGCTATTTAGACAAATATCATTAAGATACTTGTGTTTTTGAATATATAAAGCAGAATCCATGATCCAGAGTCTGGCAGTAAGTTTTAGGAGCTCATTTTTACTCCACCCCATATCCTGAAGAGTCTGTCTCACAGAGGTTGACTAAAACTGAGCTCCTGAAACTTTGGAAGATAACTTCTTCAAACTGTGGTACAAGTATTTGGGTCAGTAAGACATATGTTTTATTCTATTCAGTAAAGTTTCATGAACCCTGGAGAACCCAAGAACCTTTTGCTTCTTTGGAAAATTATGAACTGTGCATTAAATTACCGCTACAAGTTCACTGAACACCAAAATATACACTTTTTCAGTTTTAACCCTTTATTCCCTAATTTAGGATTTGGGCCAAATTTGACCCATTGGGATTTCATTTCAAAGAATCACAATAACAAACACGGTCAATGCAAACTATTTTAAATTTAGGAAAATAATCAGTCAACCACACAGCTACATTTAACAATGTTTTTTTTTCTTTATTTGTTGCATGTTAGAACTGGATTTCAAATGTACAAACACACATGGCCAATGGAAACAAGAACACAGGGCCAAAATCACAACTGAAAAAAACTAACAACATGGGTCTTTGCTTATCCAAAAAATGTGTTCTGCTAGAGAAAGGCCAAAGTCACTATCATCAGCTTCAAGTTGCTCCAATACCCGTCTTAGAGGGATCTTTCTGGGTTGCTTTCCCTGTCCTGAAAAGGGAGTGGCCATACTCCCTGAAAAGATATACTACTTTATTAGTCTCTGGCCCTGTACTACTGAGGTTACTTATTAAAATATATTATACAAATGAAATTATTTCAAGGCTTAAGCCAAATACAGGACTGTCACCATTCTCCATCAAAGTCACTCAAAGAACCAAAGGGTCATTTTTGACCCGACATTTTTTTTAACCCATACACCCAGAGGGTCATTTTTTGGCCCATCGTTTTTTTAACTAGCTCAGAGTCGCTAATTTAACCAAAAAAACAGCTGTTTTAACCTGAAATAGACAAGTCTTTCAGTGTGCAACTCTTCTTCTGTATGTCTTAACAAATTAAATCTTATCGACTCTAAACGGTTGAAGGATAAGTGTGTGTATCAACTGCAGCATGTTAGCAGATTTGTGACTCTGGACCACAAAACCAGTCTTAAGGGTTCATTTTCTGAATAAAGATGAATAAATCATCTTTCCATTGATGTATGGTTTGTTAATAATATATTTATGGAATGAAAATTTACTAAATATCTTCATGGAACACAATCTTTACTTAATATCCTAATGATTTTTGGGATAAAAGAGAAATGTATAATTGTGACCCATACAGTGTATACATCTGTGATACTGATGACTGCTTTGTGCTGCAGGGAAATATATGAGTCTGGCGAGATCAAATACATTAATATAGTCATATCCGTTATGGTGCTCCTCCATTCACTTTTTTAAAAAACCTGTTGTCCATCATAACGGCCAGGTCTTTAGAGGATGTGACTTTATTTACTGTAGTGTGTGTTTGATTTCAGTCGCTGAGGTGGATGGGAGCACATTCTGGCGTCACCCGTTCAGCAGTCTGTGCAGCCCTCGGCAGCTGGAGGAGTTCATCGTGATGGACATCGACATCATCAGGGATCAGAGGCTAGGAGCCGGCGCAGGGCTCAGATCCAATAAGGTAAAACTCCCACAAACTCCAATAAACAAGCAGCGATCAGTACTGAAGTGGAAGTGTTTTTAAATCCTGGTAACTGCTTAATGTTAATTTTGTTCCAACCCAAAGAGTTATTTTTTAAATGATTAGGATACTCTGTATCATTAGGTATCATTGTTCATAACCCTATCAGATGCATTTCATATGGATGCATCTCCTTAGCTAAGAGAGACTCCAGTACATAGAGGCCTAGAAGGACTTGGGCTCATCTGAACACAGAATGATGCATTTCAGTGTAACCTGAGCGCCTGGGTTATCTCTGGATTGTCTTACACCGTAGTGCATCAGCCCTGTTCTGTTTCTAATGTACTACACACACTTACCCTAACAGGACAAATGGATTTGTTACATTATAACTGAAGGTATAACTGAAGTACAGAGTTACGAGATGCATTATGATCATATTTTCTTGACCTGGTAAGGACTACCTGTAGCTTGTTTATTGACGAAGCAGGACAACCACCTAGAAGTGCATTACAATAGTCCAGTCTAGAGGTCATGAATGCATGAACTAGCTTTTCTGCATCAGAAACAGATAACATGTTTCGTAGTTTTTTGCAATGTTTCTAAGATGGAAGAATGCAGTTTTTGTAACATTGGAAATATGATTTTCAAAAGACAAGTTGCTGTCTAATATAACACCCATATTTCTGACTGTAGAGGAAGTAACAGTACATCTTTCATACATCTTTTACATTTTTAACACTCTTTTAGCTTCGATAATTTAGTAGTTTCATCTGGTCTCGTGGAGATATATAGCTGAGTATCATCAGCATAACAGTGGAAACTAATCCTGTATTTTCTAATAATATTACCAAGGGGTAACATGTATATTGAAAATATAAGAGGACCTAGGACAGATCCTTGTGGCACTCCAAATTTTACTGGTGATAAATGAGATGACTCCCCGTTTAAATAGACAAAGTGAGAATGATCACTACATCATTTGATTGTACTTTTGCAAGTTTGCGCGTGTGTGTGTGTGTTTGCAGCACACGTTGGCTGAGGTTTGGGTTCAGAAGACATCAGAGATGGACTCCAGTCATCAGTATCACTGCAGAACGTTCCTGGGTCACCTGCTGAACATCGGAGATCTGGTGCTGGGGTCAGTTCACATGCCTCACTTCATTGATTTAATGCAGAAAACGGGGAAATAAGTTGATTGTAACATGCTTGTTTTTTTGTTGTTTTTTTACACCTTAGTTTTGATTTTGCCAATGCCAATATCAATGATGAGTTCCTCAATAAGATGAACCCTCACCATGTTCCTGATGTGGTAAGACTCATCATTACAACTCATCTGCATGTAAATGATGTGCAGGACATGTAAAAAATACAGTGGCCCCAAAAACTGTTTAGGCACTCAAACAATTCTGCATGCATTTGATTGATCAAAAAGATGCATTTCATTGATCAAAAGTGACAGTAAAGACATTTAAAATGTTACCAAAATTTTTTTGCAAATTCAGCTTTGCCATCACAGGGAAAAAAACAATCTTACATTAGAAAACACCTTATTTTTAAATTATAATTATTTTAGAAGAGAATGGACTTCTTTCAAAAACATTTAAAAAATCTTATCAACCCCAAAACATTTGAATGATAGTGAGTCAGTCACTCAATCTGTATAAACTGAAAAATATACAAAAAAAAACAACATACTTGATACATGAAGATAACATTTACATTGTCAGAATTTGGCAGAACTACGCTTTTATAGACAGCGACTTGTATTGCATTCAACATACAAATCATTTCTTGTTTTTTTCTGG
This sequence comes from Carassius carassius, assembly GCF_963082965.1. Lineage (NCBI taxonomy): Eukaryota > Metazoa > Chordata > Actinopteri > Cypriniformes > Cyprinidae > Carassius > Carassius carassius. Next base: position 29,655,183 of record NC_081782.1, on the reverse strand, counting down.
AAATCGGTCCCATGACTGTGACATTGCTAGCTACAGGAATATGTTGAACTTGAATGATGATATTAATAATAATAATACCAGGTGCTGATAAAGAAGAGTTATGACCGCATGAAGCGGGTGAAGAACCGAGTGTGGAAGCTGAGGGAGCTGGACCGAGAGAGAGAAGCTACAGACACCGATGATGAGAGGTGAGGAGAGCTGAACACAGGGCCATCAAATTCCTTTTACTAGAATACAAAACAAATTAATAAGTCATAGCTGTTTGTGTTGAATGCTAATCTGAAAGGGGGGAAAAAATACAAAAAGCTCTTTTCACTACAACAGATAAAAAGTGCAGTGAGGTGAATTTAATCGGAATTGAGAAAAATGACAATTCCAAAACCATGAGAACTTGGAAGCATTGGAGTCATGAGGATGTTCAGTCGTATGTCAGTTCATAGCATTAATACGTTTGCATGTTCTCCGTGTGTCTGTGAATGAATGGTGTGGCTTCATCTGATACACAAGCATCTTCAGAGCTGCTCCGAGAGCATTGAATCCCGAAACACAGAATCCAAAAAACTAGAGAAAACAGAATTTGAGTTTTTCCTGTGGTATTAAAATAATAATCAAGAATCATAAAAATTCACTGGTAATGAAACGAACAACTGTAGTATTTATGTACTTTAATTTAAATTGAAACGTCAGTCATCGTTATCCTATCAGATTTAGGTTTTGTTGCCTGTTTGATGATGATTATATTTTCTTTTATAGACAATACAATGAATTCCTGGAGGACCTGGAGGAAGATGAGCTGCTGAGGAAGAACGTCAACATCTTCAGAGGTGAAGAGCACACCAAAATTGACCACGCATCTCTTGAATTAATATTCTCCGCGAACTCATCCCAGAATCATTGTTCCCTGTACAGATGCTTCAAAGGTCCCTGTGGAGAGCGAGACGGATGACGAGGGCGCTCCCAGGATCTCTCTGGCGGAGATGATGGAGGATCTGAGTCTGAGTGATGCCACCGGTGGAGCCGGAGCCGATATGATGACTGATTAGGGAACAGCACTGTAGCATAAAACACACGCACCATTCATTCTCATGCTTCCTAGTATGCTGGTGCAGTGATGCAGTACTTTAATAAATAAGATATTTAAACCCTGCCACTCTGTTAAAAATAAGAGAGATGGTTGACTCAGAAATGAAAATACTGTCATTTACTCATCCTCATATCTCATAAAAACTGAATTATGTACATTTAGGATATATTTTAGTGCAGACTTCTGGACCATGCCTTCATTTGGAAGCGTAGTCTATTGGTCACCTCTGGATCTCATCATATACAGACTCACTGGTCAGCTTCACAACCTGACACATTGATTTCAGACAGGATTGGGTCAAATCTGGACAGATGTGGTCTGCAGTTCTTCTGCTTCTTGGTGGGCTTTAAAGGACCCCCCCCCCCACTGGTCCAATAACAGTCCCAGTGGTGTGCTTTTGAAGGTTTCTTGAATATTCTGCCTTTTCTGTGTGCAACATTGTACAATACTTCTCCTATAAAAGTTTTAAAGATCAACTTATGTTTTGACGTCCTTTTGATTCACCATTGACTAGTATTTCATCACCAATGGCTGCTGCACCTTTAATAGTCTTAAAGTTTTTCTCTGCCTGCTTTTTGAACTAAATTTGGATCAAGACTAGTTTCAAATTTATTTAATTCCTTCAACAGCGTTATTGAACGTAGTCTCTATGTGAGTTTCATTACCCATTTAGGGAATGTCAGAAATGTATTTTTCCCCACTGGTCAAATTTAAAGTCCAGTAGCGATGTTAATATTCAACCAAAATAAAATTTAAACAATATTCAATAGTGAGTTAGTGCATCAGAACTTGTTTGTTTTAATATAACTCATGTATGAAGGCTATGTCATGCCTTTAACACTTAAAATAGACAGATTACAGCTTTTATTGTGCTTATTTTATATACAGTGTATATATATGCACACAGACACACACACACACATAATTAGGGAGGAGCATCACTGAGATTTAATGGTTAAGTAATTTTTTGACTAGTTTCAAGTTATTTTTAAAATGTTTTGTGTATGATTGAATTACTTTATCATATCAGCCAAAATTGCTTTGAGAGAAAAAATAGAAACTATAAAGGGCTAACTTGTATTTGTGTACACTCAATAAATACAAAATACTGCACTTTTGAAAAATAAAGCGCTTTCAGCTATCTTGGTTTTCTTGTTAGTATTAAGTGAAACATTTTTTGTGTAAGCCTTTATATATATATATATATATATATATAATTTCATTCTGGTTCTCTCTGTTCATAGAAGCGATGCAGATGAGTGACGATGTGTGAAAAATAAACACTTTTGAGAATATACAGTCGTGGCCAAAAGTTTTGAGAATTACATAAATATTGGAAATTGGAAAAGTTGCTGCTTTAGTTTTTATAATAGCAATTTGCATATACTCCAGAATGTTATGAAGAGTGATCAGATGAATTGCATAGTCCTTCTTTGCCATGAAAATTAACTTAATCCCAAAAAAACCTTTCCACTGCATTTCATTGCTGTCATTTAAAGGACCTGCTGAGATCATTTCAGTAATCGTCTTGTTAACTCAGGTGAGAATGTTGACGAGCACAAGGCTGGAGATCATTATGTCAGGCTGATTGGGTTAGAATGGCAGACTTGACATGTTAAAAAGAGGGTGATGCTTGAAATCATTGTTCTTCCATTGTTAACCATGGTGACCTGCAAAGAAACGCGTGCAGCCATCATTGCGTTGCATAAAAATGGCTTCACAGGCAAGGATATTGTGGCTACTAAGATTGCACCTAAATCAACAATTTATAGGATCATCAAGAACCTCAAGGAAAGAGGTTCAATTCTTGTAAAGAAGGCTTCAGGGCGTCCAAGAAAGTCCAGCAAGCGCCAGGATGGTCTCCTAAAGAGGATTGAGCTGCGGGATCAGAGTGCCACCAGTGCAGAGCTTGCTCAGGAATGGCAGCAGGCAGGTGTGAGCGCATCTGCACACACAGTGAGGACAAGACTTCTGGAAGATGGCCTGGTGTCAAGAAGGGCAGCAAAGAAGCCACTTCTCTCCAAAAAAAAACATCAGGGACAGATTGATCTTCTGCAGAAAGTATAGTGAATGGACTGCTGAGGACTGGGGCAAAGTCATATTCTCCGATGAAGCCCCTTTCTGATTGTTTGGGGCATCTGGAAAAAGGCTTGTCCGGAGAAGAAAAGGTGAGCGCTACCATCAGTCCTGTGTCATGCCAACAGTAAAGCATCCTGACACCATTCATGTGTGGGGTTGCTTCTCATCCAAGGGAGTGGGCTCGCTCACAATTCTGCCCAAAAACACAGCCATGAATAAAGAATGGTACCAAAACACCCTCCAACAGCAACTTCTTCCAACAATCCAGCAACAGTTTGGTGAAGAACAATGCATTTTCCAGCACGATGGAGCAACGTGCCATAAGGCAAAAGTGATAACTAAGTGGCTCGAGGACCAGAATGTTGAAATTATGGGTCCATGGCCTGGAAACTCCCCAGATCTTAATCCCATTGAGAACTTGTGGTCAATCCTCAAGAGGCGGGTGGACAAACAAAAACCCACTAATTCTGACAAACTCCAAGAAGTGATCATGAAAGAATGGGTTGCTATCAGTCAGGATTTGGTCCAGAAGTTGATCGAGAGCATGCCCAGTCGAATTGCAGAGGTCCTGAAAAAGAAGGGCCAACACTGCAAATACTGACTCTTTGCATAAATGTCATGTAATTGTCGATAAAAGCCTTTGAAACATATGAAGTGCTTGTAATTATATTTCAGTACATCACAGAAACAACTGAAACAAAGATCTAAAAGCAGTTTAGCAGCAAACTTTTTGAAAACTAATATTTATGTAATTCTCAAAACTTTTGGCCACGACTGAACTATACCCAAAATATAATTTACTCCATAGTTCAACTACTTTTTCATACTCCTAATCAGGTCTGGATTCCAGGATCCCTGCATCCCAGGCTAATGACTGTTCCCCAAGACGATCCTCTTATCTAATATGTTTAGAAATGTTTAGCAATATTGGTCAAGAATGGGTCTAGAAGTAAAAACTAATGTGGCAGACTGTCAAAGCTGGCAACACTACACTCGGAAATATTGAAACCCAAATGTAAGAAGCCAGCTGATGACCTGTATTATAAGTTCGGTAAGGTCTGCACTGAAACGTGAGCAAGCATAGAAATGTATAAGCAGAGACCTCATTCATTAAGGAGTATATACAGGACATTCTCTGTGTCACTTCTCATTTATTTGGCTGGTGTGCAGGAGAGGTTACAGTAGTGTCACCAGATCTGATATTACACAGAAACAAATAAATGGAAGAATAAACCTTCTTATCCCATTTACCCCATCTGTGCCAATTCTGGGGGCTACCTTTTCCCAAGGGTCTCATTTTATCTTTTACTTCAAAATACAAAATACTTTTTTAACAAATGCAATTTTTGGTAATTCAGGGAACAAGACGCAGGTCTGTAATGGTAACTATGTGGCAGTGATTTATTTGCCCTGTTCAGCTCTGATAATGTTGACATGTAGATAGTTCTCATGTCATATATGGATTTTTATTAACCAGGTTTTCGTTCCCTGCGGGTAACACCACTCCCTATGTATTCAAATTCCTTCGCTCCAGGACCTAATGAATTGGAGAGATTTATCTTTGGCAAAAACACCTTACTTTGATGGCTTTTACAGGGTTATTTATTACATTGAGAACATGTAATTGATGACAGTTACACCTTTTCACCGGTCTGCTTCATTATGGTTTATTTAAATTGTTCAGTCATTGTTCATTTTTTAGTCTGAAGTATGATGAAGCACTTCAAAAGAAATGTCAATTTTATGGATAATGAAGTTCAGTTATATACAGATAAATCTACCTGATGGCCTTAAAGCACCTTTTTGTTATTGTGGTGCGCTCCAAACCCTTCAGTGTTTCCCTCATTAAACACATTCCTTCAAAAGCTTGCCTTGAGTAAACATTGAAAGAGCAGCACAGAGTGGGCGGTAATGCTATGTGTTTATTCCCTGTAGTCGGCCAGATGAATAGACAAGAGTCCAGAGCATGAATTCGGCTCATTGTAATTTTATTTACAACAGGAAAGAACTGGATATTACAGCATATATGTTTGGGTGTGTTTAACCCAGTAGGGTTTACATTTGTTCAGTCATTCACTGCAGCTGCTAATAATTTTTCAGGTGAAAGGGCCAAAGCCTGCACTTTGTTAGTGGATTTTGTTCCAGGCCAACTGAACATTACCATACATTACCATTCTAAAATGACTTTTGGAAATAATTAATTAAAATAGTGTATAAAGATTCACATTTCAGTTAAAAAAAAAATGGTTAACTCACAGATTCCACCACAAACATTTGGTGGATATTCATCATTTTGTGGGCACATACTCTTAAATGCAAGTTTGAGAGTATGTGCAACAGAGAGTAAATGCAAGTGCAACAGTGCTATATGTCAGCGCCAACCTATGGGTATCCAAACCCCAAGCTTTGCACACTGGCATTTGGGGATTTCTTTTATTCTTCTTTGCAGATCCTCCCACGCTCTGTCAGGTCTGATGGGAAATATTGGTGGACAGCCGTGTCTCTAATGAAATGTTTGATTGGGTTCAAGTTCGGCACTCTCAAGGAGTTGTCCCTTCATCACTCTTACTTCAACTTGGCTGTGAGCTTAGAATGTTCTGCTAGAAGGTGAACCTGATGTCATGAGTTCTGTGGATCAGGTATTCATTAGCAATATCTCTCTGTATTTTGCTGCATTTGTATTTTCTCCTACCCTGACCAGTCTCCCTGTCACTGAAACACCTCTGCCACCACCATGCTTCACAACTGGGATAGCATTTCGCAGGTGATTAGCTGTGCCTGGTTTCCCCACTTGGAATTGAGGTTCATTGGACCTCAGAATCTAGTTTTTTCTAGTTAAGCCAGCTCACATGCATCATGCACTGAAGAGGGTCTCTGTTTGGTCACTGCCCTAAAGCCCAGATCAGTGGATGGTTGTCTTTCTGTTTTTCCCATCTCCACACAACCCAACCAGAGTGACCATCAGGTTCTTGTTCACATCTCTTACCAAGGAAGAAAGGCTTCTTCCCAGATTTCTCAGTTCATCTGACCAACTCTAGTAAGAGTCTTGGTTGTTCCAAATGGCTTACATTTAAGGATTACGGAGGCCACTGTGCTCTTGGAAGCATTCAGTTTGCAGCAAATTTCTTTAGTAGTTCCTGTATCTGAGCATCGTGTGGCTTGGTTTTTCCTCTGATCATATGAACTGACACAGCTGGGCTCCAAATCAAAGCTTGTTGTTATTTCATTGGCCATTTAGCAAGGTTAAGTGTAGCTCAGAACAAATACTATTATAATGGATAACAATATAATTGGATAACATCTGTTAATGTTTCCCTGCTGTGGTGCTCCTTATGCATCATCCGATCCGCATATAAGGAGCAACGCTACTTATTGTTATCGTAAAGTGGTGTGCCATTCTCAGGCTACACCAGGGGCCAGTTATTTACTGGCTATAAAGTTATGCTGCGTTCACGTAAATTGAAATGATCATAAATACGAGTTTCCTAATTAGACAATTGGACATAAACGGTCTCTCAAGTCATATTTACTACCAGGAAACTAAGAGATCATTTTGATACCAGAGTTTCCGAGTTGGGCGGAGTTGTTTCTAGACAGATTTCTTAGACAGCATAACAGTTTAATGATCCACAACAAAATGTAGAGCACTTTGGTGATAATTAAGTGAATGTTTAAATACTACAATAATTTCTTGATAGAAGTAAAAAGTGGAAAAAGTTGGTCAAAAACATGCATTTACACACAAACTGACCATCAACCACAACATGATGGAACAAATGAGTTGTGACTGTAATCATAACATTGTTCTGGTATTAATCATGTTTTTGTTGTGAAGGCTGATGTGTGATATGTGACACCAGCTCTGTTAAAACAACTCTATTTCAACAAACTTGGTGAAAAGCATGGTGAAGGTGAAGTGAAGAAGAAAAAATAGGAAGGTAAACTATTCATACTTCGGTGGATATATTATGTGTGCTGATTCACTGAGGCAAGATCTCGCTGCAAAAAGAAAAGCATTTATATGAGAAAGAATGCTTTGGAAAGAATTCCTATCCGGCTTTGAGGTGTGCTGAAGTCTTTAGAAAGCCTGCTGGAAAAACCGGATTGTTGGAGCGGCATTAGATAAGCTTTCTGGACACCAATAACTCTGGACATGGAAAACTAGTCTGGCTGCTTTCCTACTTTGCGATTTCAATATATAAAGTGTCACTTTACACTACTTGCCATTTTGTTGTTATTCCAGGAGATGAGTTTTTACCACATCGTACGGACAGTTCAAAAGACAGATACATAATTTAAAGCATGTGGTATCACTATCAAGATAACCAAACATAAATTAAGGGGGAAAAATAATTTTGGTAACTCCAGTCATAATTCCATAAGGCCAAAGGAAATCCAGAATCTGTGGAATTGATTTAAATGTGTGATCACTGAGCTGGGAGAACTGCATTCTTTAGTGGCTGCAACATTAACCACAGCTATTTAACAAACACATGATAAATTTGTGAATGACGCTTGTTCCAGAATCAACAGTTTAAAATGAAGTGCAGCAATCTGAATTCAGAAATAAACATGCAGAGCAGTCACACTGCATAGGGGATTACAAAACACCCAGAATAAAAGAAATCAGTATGCAATAATAAAAAACAACTTTTAATTTGCACTGGAGCAAACAATATCTAATTTGGAGTTAGAATCATTATCCAGTGAAGATGAGGACATTGTTTGCAAAGTAGTGTCCACATGTGATGTGTTATTGTGCAAAAAACTCCCTTGGGAATCCATCCCAATCCTTGCATACAAAATCGCACGACGGTGAGGGAAACCAGGCAAACGTGGAAGACTTGAAGGGCTTGAACATGGCTTTGACAACACCTCATTACTTCTGGCTTGTGTCTGTTCCTGAGTAGAAAATAAACAAGGGTTTTCAAGCCAGTAATCAACAGTTCACCGTGAGTTCATGAGGGCCAATGTGCTCTCGGACTGCTCTCGGACCAGCTCAGAGAAGAACTCCAGCGCCAGCCGCATGTGGATAGGTACGAACACATAGGAGGTGTAAATGACCATGGCCACCATAGTACAGAGGACAGTGTTGAAGATGGACTGTTCCCACGGCTCCAGCACATAGATGCCTGTGATGAGCAGGTACTGATAGTACAGCCAGCACACATACTCTCTCATGTTCTTCATATCCATGGAGGATGACACAGCCGCGCTACGAGCTGCTGGGGGAAGACAACAGGGTGAGGCGCTTCCTTACATCCTGACAATGGACACGACCACAACAGATGTGTGATAATGGTGCTTAGGAGTGGTATATGTCTTTAAAGAACCTATCAAACAAAGCCACATGAAGTTATGACGTGAATGAGTGACTCTGCGCCATTCAGATGGCTTGTGTATTCCAGTATTTATTTTTAGGGCCGTCATCCTTTACTACTGATAACAGTTATATCATGTGTAACAAAATAAACATTAATGATGCACACTGACCTTCTAGAAGCAGTTATGACAACTGGACGGTCGGTAGATATGTTTCCATCACTGCATTTTGAAGTATCACATCAGAAAAAGGTGATGGAAACGCCAAATTGTGATTTAAAAAGTCCCTTAATTCGCAAGTGGTTTTATGCTTGATTTCTGTCTTACATCCGCATTTATTTAGTTTCGCCTGCTCGCTCTGAAGCGCAAGTCATTTATATCATATATAAAAATGATTATATTCAATGGCTTCTCCTACTTTTCTGAGTGATATTTAGTGATAGTGTATACAATTTTGTTCTCTTTGACTCGTTGGATGGAAACGGTGCATATTTGCAAATGTTTTATGCGATATTCCAATTTTGTGCATAAGTTAAATACGCAACTTTGGATGGAAACCCAACTAGTGAGAACAAAATCTAAGTCTTTTAGAGAGCGCTGTGGTAATATTACATTACTGGTGGTTTATTTTTCCCCAGCGGTAAGCACATCAGGGACCATCTGACCTTTGTAAGGCAAAGTGTGCATGAAGAGAGTGCTGGGATGAAACGAGCTATGTTTAAATGTGATAATCGTTGATGTGAAGCTCAAGGGCAATGTATAAAGCCCTACAGGAACACATCTGCTCGCTCTCTGAGAGCTCATGTCAACAAGGAAAACATTTACACTCCTGCTCAGAAAATTCTGACTAATACAACTGGGTTGCATATTTGGACATAAAATTGCATTCTTATGGTAAATTATTAATCACATAACAATATAGTATATCTATACTATACTGCCTCACTGCATAAAGTGGAAAATAGGTAGTTCACAAATAATAATTTTATTTATTTTTAAACTCTTTTTAAACAACCCTATTCCTGATTTAAATGAAACTGATTAACTGAGATATTAGGTTGTCCAGTACATCATTGTACAGGGCTGGATTCAGTATCCCTGCAGCTATAGATGTGATAAGTTTGTGCGGCATGAAGTCAAGATGACTCAAAGAAAGCATAAACAAAACTGATTATACATAACAACGGACATCAGGCAGCAATGTCAACTGTCAAGTCATAATTCCATATCCAGGCAACAGTAGAGACATTAATCATATTTCACCTGGATCCTTTTGTTGCACTGGTTGTTAACAGGACAGTCTAAATAAAACATCCTCAAGTAGAGGATACCGATGTGAATGTGCACATGCATGATAACAATTCAACCGTGCATGAGAAAGAAGTATTCATAATGTTATGGCCATTCCAGTTATTGTTGTTATTCTTCATCAAAAGGAGCATGTATCAGAGAAACCATGCTGTAATGTGATGAGAGTAATGTAAAGTCACTCACCTCTGCGGGTCACGCTGCAGTGAAGAGTGGATGTGATGTGAGTGTGTGTGTGTGTGTGTGTGTGTGTGTATGTGTGTGTGGTGGACGTGGATCGCTGCAGAAGCTGCTCTGCCAGTTAAATACACGCACCACTCCCACTTCTCCGATGCACTCTCACCTGTGTGTGTGTGTTTATGTGTGTGCGTGCATGCGTATAAAGGACTAGAATGGCAAAAGATCAAACATATTTTAAAGCTCCTGTTTTTTTCTCTCTCTACATGTACGCATCTCTCTCTCTCTCTCTCCGCGGAGATGATGCTGTAGCCGCAGTACAGTACTCCGTGATGTCACCCTGCCGCATGGATGTTTTACAGCAGTCAGCTCATTCCAACATTTTACTAAATTCACAAACAAACTGCATACTAATATGTAAAGTTTCTGAACCATGCACACACACACACACACACACACACACACACACACACACGTGTTCATCCCATAGGTGTAATGGTTTTTATACTGTACAAACTGTATATTCTCTGGCCCTACACCAACCCTACACCTAACCCTAACCCTCACAGGAAACTTTGTGCATTTTTACTTTATCAAAAAACCTCATTCTCTATGATTTATAAGCGTTTTGAAAAATGAGGACATGGGTTATGTCCTCATAAGTCACCCTCTCCTTGTAATACCTGTGTCATACCCATGTCATTATACAGAGTTGTGTCCTGATATGACACAAAAACAAGAGCACACACACACACACACACACACAAAAACATTTTGTGGAGTAATTCATTAAAATGAGATTTACAGTGAAGCATTCCTAGAAAATGCTATATTCTAGACTATATATCCAAATCCCATGTTTTACAATCTTATTGATTTATGTGACATTTTTTTCAGTTGTTTTATCTTAATTCAATATTTGTTTTGTCTGGTTTTAAAACACATTTAAAGGGGTCTTTTTTAAAGATCTTTATACTGTCTATTTGGTGTAACAGAATTTGTTGACATGTTTTAATGTTCAAAACACATTATTTTTCAAACACTGTACATTATTGTAGATCCTCTCTGCCCCGTCTCTCTCAAACACATAGTTTTCTACAAAGTCCCTCCTTCAGACAAGAGTAATCTGCTCTGATTGGTCAACCGACCCAGTGCATTGTGATTGGCTGAACACTGCAAGCACTCTTCGGAAATGTAACGTCCCTTTCCATAATCGTGAGCTTCATCTTTCAAAATAAATGTCCTTAGTTTTACCATCAGTTCAAGTCTGAAAGAGGAACAGAGTCGTGACAGACACAGTGATGAAGCTCGTATGTGTTTGTAGTACACAAGCCACAGACGGTTAAGACAGCTGACTCTCAGTTAAGACTGTGTGACTCTCTCTCTCTCTCTCTCACTCTCTCTCTCTCTTACACACACACACACACACACGACGTGCAAAACTCTCCATTTGAACAGTCAATGGCAAATACTTAAACTAATAACAAAACATACTTACATTAGCTGATTCAGAAGCGCCAGATTGTCGTAGTTAAGTCAGAACTGACCTCCTCTTCTAGGTTCACGAAACAGTCATCCATAAAATGTCTTTATGTTCTGTTGTAAATAATCTTAAAGATTCCTTAAATGCATCTACCTTCGGAAGACCAAATAAAGTGCTTTTGCTTCTCCTAGATACACACAGCATCACTCTGACACGACTGCTTCAACACTGTGTTACTGAAACCACACTTTCTTTCTTTACGCGAACATTTGGGTGGCATTATGCAAATATTTCAACATAGTGAAATAGACATGTGGGGTCGTGTTTAAACAAGGTGTTTTAGGGAGTTGTGGCAAAGTCTTAACTTTGATAAAGAATATCTCTCCTCTCTATAGGAGAGGAAGAATTGTATAAACTTGTTAAATCATCTAAACCAACAACATGTATGTTAGACCCTATACCATCTAAGCTCTTAAAAGAGGTGCTTCCAGAAGTCATAGATCCTCTTCCGACTATTATTAATTCCTCATTGTCATTAAGATATGTCCCAAAAACCTTCAAACTGGCTGTTATTAAGCCTCTCATTAAAAAAACACAGCTTGACCCCAAAGAACTAGTTAATTATAGACCAATCTCGAATCTCCCTTTTCTGTCCAAGATACTAGAACAGGTGGTATCCTCACAATTATATTCCTTCTTAGAGAAAATTGGTATATGTGAGGATTTCCAGTCAGGATTTAGACCGTATCATAGTACTGAGACTGCTCTCCTTAGAGTTACAAATGATCTGCTCTTATCATCTGATCGTGGGTGTATCTCTCTATTAGTTTTATTGGATCTTAGTGCTGCGTTTGACACAATTGACCACAACATTCTTTTGCATGGACTTGAACACTTTGTTGGCATCAGTGGAAGTGCATTAGCATGGTTTAAATCATACTTATATGACCGCCATCAATTCGTAGCAGTGAATGAAGATGTATCATATCGATCACAAGTGCAGTATGGAGTACCTCAAGGCTCAGTACTAGGGCCGCTACTTTTCACGCTTTGCATGTTACCCTTGATGATATCATCAGGAAACATGGTGTTAGCTTTCACTGTTATGCTGATGATACTCAGCTCTATATTTCTTCGCAGCCCGGTGAAACACACCAATTTGAAAAACTAATGGATTGCATAGTCGATATAAAAAACTGGATGACGAGTAATTTCTTACTGCTAAATTCTGAAAAAACAGAGGTGTTAATTATAGGACCTAAAAACTCTGCTTGTAATAACCTAGAACACTGTCTAAGACTTGATGGTTGCTCTGTCAATTCTTCATCATCAGTTAGGAACCTAGGTGTGCTATTTGATCGCAATCTTTCCTTAGAAAGCCACGTTTCTAGCATTTGTAAAACTGCATTTTTACATCTCAAAAATATATCTAAATTACGGCCTATGCTCTCAATGTCAAATGCAGAAATGTTAATCCATGCATTTATGACCTCAAGGTTAGATTATTGTAATGCTTTATTGGGTGGTTGTTCTGCACGCTTAGTAAACAAACTACAGCTAGTCCAAAATGCAGCAGCAAGAGTTCTTACTAGAACCAGGAAGTATGACCATATTAGCCCGGTCCTGTCAACACTGCACTGGCTCCCTATCAAACATTGTATAGATTTTAAAATATTGCTTATTACTTATAAAGCCCTGAATGGTTTAGCACCTCAGTATTTGAGTGAGCTCCTTTTACATTATAATCCTCTACGTCCGCTACGTTCTCAAAACTCAGGCAATTTGATAATACCTAGAATATCAAAATCAACTGCAGGCGGCAGATCCTTTTCCTATTTGGCGCCTAAACTCTGGAATAACCTACCTAACATTGTTCGGGAGGCAGACACACTCTTGCAGTTTAAATCTAGATTAAAGACCCATCTTTAACCTGGCTTACACATAACATACTAATATGCTTTTAATATCCAAATCCTTTTTTTAGGCTGCATTAATTAGGTAAACCGGAACCGGAAACACTTCCCATAACACCCGATGTTCTTGCTACATCATTAGAAGAATGGCATCTATGCTAATATTTGTCTGTTTCTCTCTTATTCCGAGGTCAACGCGGCCACCAGATCCAGTCTGTATCCAGATCAGAGGGTCACTGCAGTCACCCGGATCCAGTACGTATCCAGATGGAGTTTTGGTTCCTTGCCGCTGTCGCCTCTGGCTTGTTTAGTTGGGGTCACTTCAGTGTCTACTCATCCTCACAAGGATTCATGGAGTGAACACACACTTCCATCTAGTGGAGAAATATGAAGCATTGCACAGAAACTCTGAATAGCGTTGCTACACTTGCTTAAGTGTGATTTTAATATTTATAGTAGGTTTTCATGATTTTCATGAGGCCAAAACGTCTTTCTTAGGAGGTTTGGAAGTGTTGTGTGTCCTTGTGACTATTAACAGAAACAGTGAATTTAGTCAAATACACAGGAGGTAGATTGTGGAAGGTCTTTAAAACAAGTATGAGTATCTTATAAATGATTCTAAGTGGAACTGGCAACCGTTCACCTGTTCCCCACAGTGCTAGTAGAAATGGCAGAGAGTCTGGGGAAAGTGAGAAAGAGGGAAAGAGAAGCACGAGCAGGTGAATAGAGTGCACAGTGTTTTGCGGGCTTGGGTCAGGTTTCTGGGTCAGTTCTGGTAATGGTTCAGTCTGGGTGACTGTAACTGTGAAGCACTGGGCCAGAACCGTAGTACACCCCCCTGCTCTACTCTAAACTCCACGAGCGGAAGACATCCAGACACATATCTGCTGTGTTTGAGCTCGATCTGAGGGACACGGCTGAAGACACGGACACGAGACGAGCCTGCTGTCTGGTAAACACACTTACTGATGCTTTTCATTGACTTGATCTCTCAGCTGCACTGGACTAAAACTAAATAAGGTAATCTTTCCTGGATGTACTGGCAGTTCATCTGTATGCATAATATTTGTGTCCCTGCAGCACAAAAGCAGTCTTAAGTCTCTGGGGTGTATTTGTAGCAGTAGACAACAAAACGTTGTATGAGTCAAAATTATACATTTCTCTTTTATGACAAAAATCATTAGGATATTAAGTAAAGATGATGTTCATGAAGATATTTAGTAAATCTCCTACCGTAAATATATCATAACTTAATTTTTGATCAGTAATATGCATTGCTAAGGACTTCATTTGAACAACTGTAAAGGTGATTTTCTCAATATTTAGATTTTTTTGCTCAGATTCCAGATTTTCAAATAGTTATATCTCAGACAAATATTGTCCTCTTATACATCAATGGAGAGATGATTTATTCAGTCATTTATTATCTAAATTTTTATAAAATAACCCTGATGATTAGTGTTTTACTCCAGGAATACATGCAGTTTACATCTGCTTTAGTAAATCTAGGTTCATTTCTAAATTATTTTAATAACCTTTTGCAAAATTTCAAAAATGTAAATGTTTTCTGAATTAAGGAGATTGCAAATACCATTTTCCAAGAGCTTTTGCCAAAACGTAATTTGCATGGTTTGGGGTGTTTTATGTACACACATTTCATCATGTATTTTAACCAAATCATTCTAAAATCTTTTTTTATATATTTTGATCGATAAAGTACTTTTCCATTAAAGTTATTAAACATTTGTAAACATGCTTTTATAATTGTTCATTTATACATGATTTAATGACTTTATATTCAGTGAAACAGTACATGCAATATTTTTTTTAAAGGAAAAACGGTGAGCAGTTATAGCACAAATGTTTTTTCTATTTTCCCTTGCTTTTTACACAACCATCATTTTCTATAACCCTGTGAATCAAAAAGCCTTCAAGTCTATCTTGGGAATTTGAAGGGGAAAAAAAGCAAAAGGTGAATAGTCCAAAAGCCTCTCTATTCCTGACAAGGTCACAGTGCTCTCCATTAAAGGCTTACCAGCAGAGCACAGCCTCAGCCGTTACCAGAGACTCCTCCAGCTCAGGTGACACTCCAGCCCCATGCTCCTCAAATCCCCTCAAACAGGAGCAAACATGCTTAGATGCGATGCATTCATGACATGATGCATTGATAAAATGAATGCTCGTCTCTTCATTTGCAATTTTAAACCTCTCGATCTGAGGACCATTATAACTCAAGAGCATCTATTTCTGCTCGCTCTGTTGCTCCTGAGTGTGGAGTAGTGCACCAGGGGCCCTGGGGCTGTATTGTGATACCGGCTCCGTGTCCTATGGTTTACCCTGTCTCGCTCCCACAAGGCTCTTCGGGAACGGGGCAGGAGTAAAGTGAGCACTATAGCTGGGTTTGTCTTGAATAGTGGAGTGACACCAGCAGGTCAAGGTGGAGTATGACCCTCCTAAAGCAGCCCTTCCTCTCATGTTTCAGACGGCCTTGCTGTGCTCCGCAAACCTCAGTCTATAGCCTATGCTCCAGTCTGAAACATTAGACAGACTGAATTTTCTTTATGCTTTTTCCAGCTTCATTGATTCCAGAGGTTCTTGGGTGGGATGAGAGAGAGAGGTGTACAGCAGCTTTTGCTCTCTTTCTTTACAATAAATGACACTAGCATTGACACAAATTGTTTAAAAGTGATGATAAGTCATTTATAATGTTACTAAAGACTTCTATCTCAGATAAATGCTGTTTTTCTGAACTTTCTATTCATCAAAGAAACCTGAAAAAATTCTACTCAGCTGTTTCCAACATTATCATAATAATAATAAAGGTTTTTTGAGCAGGAAATCAGGATATTATTCTGATTTCTGAAGATCATGTGACACTGAAGACTGGAGTGATGATGCTGAAAATACAGCTTTGATCACAGAAATACATTACATTTTAATATATATTCAAATAGAAAACAGTAAATAAATATGTAAATATATTTTAAATAATATTTCAAAATTTTTCCTGTATTTTGAATCAAATAAATGCACGCTTGGTGAGCAGAAGAGACTTCTTAAAAGAACATTACAAATCTTGCTGTTAAAATCTTTTGGCTGGAAGTTTACTTTATTTGGGGCCATTGTATTTAAGGTTAGTGTCAGTTCACACAGAATGCATTTTTGTGTTCCACTATGCTGCTTTCTAACACTTTTTCCAGAGTACACAACATGCACTATACTGACATCTGTACTCTTTAAGACACTAAGTTTTAAGAAGCCGTCTCTGTGAACGACCCCTAACACACACTCACACAGAACTAAGCCAGTCGCTGGCTGCCAGTAGCCTTCATTTTACCTCAAAAGCAGCTTCATTAGATAAACCATTTCCCTCCAGAAAACAGTTAAGGCTGAAGTGAGCTCCTGAGATTATCGCTGCTCTTTTGGACAAAAGCTTTTTTGGAGTGACACCAAACAGATTGGATTGAGACTCTGATTTCCTGACTGAGGCTGTTACAGTCAACTGGTTTCAGTGAATGCTCTAGAATCCAGCATCACTATGTCAGATTCAGAGAGGAAAATTACCTACCCGCACTATGGTTGTACACAACTGATAATTAAATGATAACGTGCTCTTTAACAGACATCTAAAAAGCCGTACTGTACTATGAATCATGTACTACAAATGTACCATTAAATTATCCCATGAAACTCATACTGTATAAGTGACCTGAAGGCATATATGATGGTGAAAACAAACTTGAATGTTGTTTATTGCACATTTATGAGAGTTGATAAATTAATTGTTTTATTTTCATTTCCAAGGTTAGTTTTTGTGTAATTTGTGTTCAAGTCATTTTAAAAGGTAAAACAAAAGGGATCCAAACAACTTTGATATTGAAAAGACATTAAACTGATATCAAAATTGACCTTAAAAACAGGTCAAATATGCAAATAAACCTGACATCAAAAACTTATGACATTAATTTGATGTAAACTAAAAGTCAAACATGGCCTACACATACATTAAACCAATTTCAGAGTCAGATTAACTTCCCCTTTTTTACCCAATTACCACTGAAAGAAATTACTGTCCAAACTGAATTTAAAATGATGTTACAGCATCTTGATCAAGTCTTGACTAATATTTGACATCAAATTGATTTCAAGGTGCCCACAGGGCTGTAGCGGTGTAATAAATGTTTTCTGAAGTGATACAATCACTTTATGTGATGCATAGACTGTATACATAAATTGATACATTTTTAATGTGTTGATTTATCAGAGACAAAATCAAATATGGTGACAAACCAGTAACATCAAACTTCATTGGTTCTTGCACGTCACCTGAGTTCACATCATGACACAAGCACCAATGGCATTTAATGTTAGTTAACATATCGCCATATCTTTATCTTGAATGTTTATTTAGAATGCAATTTAATGCTCTCCCCCATTTTGGAAAAAAGTTGCCAGCCAACACCAGCATTTTTGTTGATTTTCACTAAAATTTCATGGCCCCCGGAATATTTTGTTGTATGAATATCTGAACATGCAATACACCAAAATAAAGAGTAAATCCTCTAATTTTAAACAACAACAAAAATCAGTTCTTCTTCAGGAACTCGAGCTGCGTCGAGAACGAATGGGGAACGCGTCCAGCGTGACGTCTCTGAATAATGTGTATAATCAGTCCAATGGAAGGGCTAGACGTCATAGGCAGTTGACGTCAGAGACCAGGAAGCATAAAAGCATGAGTGGCGAAGCCGGTAATCAGCCTTGTGTCACGATCGGTGCTACAGAACACACAGGAGAGGGAACCAATTGCAGGTAAGGTGTTTATTTAGGGATAATCCAAAAGGGGTAAACAGTCCAGGCAGGGGTCGAAACCAAAACATCCATCCAAACATAAACAGAACAAGAACAAGAACAAGAACAAAAACAAGAACAAGAAGACAAGGCACGGGCAAGACAGATTGACGGACATGAATTCACAACGACTCCGTGACACATACTAAGACGGGTTATATACACAAGGAGAGACAAATGCTAATGGGAAACTGACAGGGTGTGATGATAGGTAATTAGTGACAGCTGGGTGCAATAATTAAGCAGGGACGTGAGGAATGTGATTAATGAAGTGAAATACACCGTGGGAAAAGAGGACATCTAGTGGACACCCAGGGAACACAACCCAGACGCTGTGACAGTACCCCCCCCCCCCCCCCTCTACGGAGCGGCTCCCAGACGCTCCACGACAAGACACAACACAGAGACAAGGAGGGAGGCGGACAGGTGGAGGCTCAGGGGGAGGGACGGAGGGCCAGACAGGAAACATAGGAAACAGACACCAGAAGTGTAAACACAAAACAGGGAGACCAGGAGGGAGGAGGACCGGAGGAGGTCCAGGGGGAGGGACAGAGGGCCAGGCTAACAGAGGGGAACCGACAGAAAACACAACAGAAAATGAAAAACCTAAGTCCATGAAGGACTTCACGTGGCGCCCACCAGGGCGGAACAGAAGACCACCACAACCGTGTGGTCAGGGCGGAAGCCCCCCAGGGCGGAGCAGAAGACCACCACACCCCTGTGGTCAAGGCGGAAGGCCTCCAGGGCGGGGCAGACGACCACCACAACCCTGTGGTCAAGGCGGAAGCCCCCCAGGGCGGAGCAGAAGACCACCACACCCCTGTGGTCAAGGCGGAAGCCCCCCAGGGCGGAGCAGAAGACCACCACAACCTTGTGGTCGAGGCCAGAGTTCCCCAGGGCGGAGCAGAAGCCCACCACTTCCGTGCGGCCGGATCAACGGGAGGACGAGACTCTGGTAATTCCATGGTGTCTCTACTGGACTCCAGAAGATCTGTGCTGACCTGGCTCTGCTCATGAAGATTATTGGTGACTTGCATCTGTTCATGAAGGTCCCCGGTGACTTGACTCAGTCCTTGAAGATCACCGGTAACTTGACTTGACTCTGGAGGATCATCGGTGACTAGCCCTGACTCTGGAGGATCAGCGGTGACTAGCCCTGACTCTGGAGGATCAGCGGTGACTAGCCCTGACTCTGGAGGATCAGCAGTGATTAGCCCTGACTCAGGAGGATCAGCAGTGACTAGCCATGACTCTGGAGAGTTCACTGGCACCTGACTCGACTCTGGAGAGTTCACTGGCACCTGACTCGACTCTGGAGAGTTCACTGGCACCTGACTCGACTCTGGAGAGTACACTGGCACCTGACTCGACTCTGGAGAGTACACTGGCACCTGACTCGACTCTGGAGAGTTCACTGGCACCTGACTCGACTCTGGAGGGTTCACTGGCACCTGACTCGACTCTGGAGGGTTCACTGGCACCTGAATCGACTCTGGAGGGTCAACTGGCACCTGACTCGACTCTGGAGGGTCAACTGGCACCTGACTCGACTCTGGAGGGTTCACTGGCACCTGACTCGACTCTGGAGGGTCAACTGGCACCTGACTCGACTCTGGAGGGTCAACTGGCACCTGACTCGACTCTGGAGGGTCAACTGGAACCTGACTCGACTCTGGAGGGTCAACTGGAACCTGACTCGCCTCCGGAGGGTCAGCTGAGACTCTCATCCTGTGCAGCGGCGCTGGGCAAGCAGCCATCTTGGGCCATGACTCTGGACAGGCGGCCATCTTGTACTGTGGTGCTGGGCTGGCGGCCATCTGGGGTTGTGGCGCTGAACCGGTGGCCAATGTGGGCATTGGCGCTGGGCTGGCGGCCATCTTGTACTGTGGCGCTGGACCGGTGGCCAATTTGGGCATTGGCGCTGGGTTAGCGGCCATCTTGTGCTGTGGCGCTGGACTGACGGCCATCTTGTGCTGTGGCGCTGGACTGACGGCCATCTTGGGCTGTGGCGCTGGAACGGTGGCCAATTTGGGCATTGACGCTGGGTTAGCGGCCATCTTGTGCTGTGGCGCTTGGCTGGTAGCCATCCTGGGCAGTGGTGCTGGACTGACGGCCATCTTGGGTTGTGGCGCTTGGCTGGTAGCCATCCTGGGCAGTGGTCCTCTGAGGAGGCACAACTCTTAGCTTCTGGTCTCTCAACCGAGGTTGTAAGACCGTTCTCCAATCCAGAGCTCCCTCAATGAGGAAACTGTGTGCCTTGAAGTGGAAGCTTTTCACTTCTTGGTGCGGAGACCGCCAGCTCGACCCAGTTAACTGCCCGGATGGTAGAGTGCTGGAGTTCCTGCAGGCTCTCCGCAGGGTTGACCCACTCCACCCTGAAGGTCTACGTGGCAGCCAATGTGGCCTACCGCACCCCTCTCGGTGGTCAGTCAGTGGGCAGAAACCCTCTGGTTACATGTTTCCTCCATGGTGCGCTGAGGCTGAGGCCTCCGGCCAGAAGAAGCTTATGCTAAGCGGTGATCAGGATGCTATCCTAAGCCTCGAGTCCTCTAATCTCCCCTTTCCTGGGGGTCAAGACTCACTCCTTCTGAAGTTTGGCCATTGGACGGGTTGTCCCCGATTTCTGTCCGGCTCCTTCTCCTTCTCTTGCTTTAGCTGTGCTCTTCCACACTAGGCAGAGATTTGAAAGTCTGGTGACGTGGGCATTCTCGTTCCCCATTCGTTACGACGTTCGACGCAGCTCGAGTTCCTGAAGAGGAACGTCTAAGGTTACGTATGTAAACCTGGTTCCTCGAAGGAACAAGACGCTGCGTCGCGGTGCCACACTTCCGGCATCTCTGGCCGGCGCTTGCTTCATCCTATGAGGCTGATTACCAGCTTCGCCACTCATGCTTTTATGCTTCCTGGTCTCTGACGTCACCCGCCTATGATGTCTCGCCCTTCCATTGGACTGATTATACACATTATTCAGAGACGTCACGCCGGACGCGTTCCCCATTCATTCTCGACGCAGCGTCTCATTCCTTCGAGGAACCAGGGCTACGTACGTAACCTTAGACATTTTATTCTAGCTTCAATCATTCTTTTTTAATCAACACTTAGGTGGGTTTCATAAAAAATACTACATTTTAAGCTGAGAAAATCACTTTTTATCAAATACTACATCTGGATCATATTAGGGATGGGTACCGAAACCCGGTATTAAAATGGCCCCCGGGGCTAAATTATGAAAGACCGTAGTATCAGTAAGATCTGACGGTATCAGTTCTGCTTTCGGTACTGGAGGGGAAAAAATTAATGTACTATGTATTTTTGCTTAATAATGTTATCGTGCACATTTTATCTCACCAAACATTTCTAATGTGCGATCATATTAAGACGTTTGTCTGTGAGATCTGCGAGATCTCTCATGCGCACCGCAGAGGCTGTCTGTCAGTCACACACACACACCACAACGAGCGCGGCGCACGCACAGACATAACAGTATGAAAACTCCCGCTTAATAATAAAGAGTGACAATGGCGAAGAGATTTGCTTAATAATGTTATCATGCACATTTTATCTTACCAAACATTTCTAATTTGCGATATTATTAAGACGTTTGTCTGTGAAATCTGCGAGATCTCTCATGTGGACCGCGGAGGCTGTCTGACAGTCACACAAACACACAACAAGAACGAGCGCAGCGCACACACATGCTTAAGGGGTCGTTCACATATCGCGTCTTTTGCGCGCTCAAGTTCGTTATTTCAAATGTAGATGCGCGGTATGCAGGCTCATAATGGAAGCGACGTGGTCGCAACACGCACACGGTGCGACGAGCTCGTTTTTTCCAGGCGCGTCCATACCGCATCGAGTTAAAAACATCTCAACTTTTCAGAATGCCGCAAGCGCACCGCAGGTCATGTAGCTTCCTCACCTTTTCCGTAACAATGTTGAAAGCTCAGCCAAGATGAAGGAACAGCTGTATGTGGATTTTTAAATTAATTTAGTAGCAGTGCTACTGCAAGCAGTTTTTAGTGCTGCAAATCCATTTATCCATTGCTGAAATTTCCGCGTCTTCATGGAGAGAGCAGGTCATGGTTGCTTAGCAAGTGCCCGAAGGCTTTGGGGGAAAAATATCAGAAAGCGTTTTCCACGCGTTTTAAGATGCGATATGTACGGCCCCTTACAGTATGAAAACTCCTGCTTAATACAAAGAGTGACGATGGCGGAGACAGCAAAACGTTCCAAAGTGTGTTTATACTTCACTAGAGTTGATGCAGACAACGCTGGTTGTCATCAGTGCAACAAATTTTTTGCATGTAAGGGCGGAAACACAAGCAATCTGTCAAAGCATCTTTCAAAAGTGCATTATGTGCAGACAGAGAAATGCAAAGTTTTCGACTGCCTAACACAACACAAAGTACCGATAAGAATACCGTTAATATCGGTATCGGTAAGAGTAGTAATACCGTTAAAACCTTAACGATACCCATCCCTAGTTCATATTCAGTACAATGATCAAAGCAAAGATGCAGTAGATGGCTTGCAGAGTCCTTTACCTCTTCCTGGATCCACATTTGACTCAGTAGAATCAGGCAGTTCTCATTTTTATGGGGTTAGTGTTGATGATCCCATTATTTTTCATGATCACTCATTTCTGTTTCTTCCTCGGAACATTCTAGACTCATTCAGGAGATATAATGGATGCATAATAGCATCCCAGAGTGTATAACTGAGAATATAAAATTCCATGTTTGGCGGGGAAAAAATTAAATGTGACTGACATTGATTAATTGCAGTTAAACAACAATCCTTCTTTCACCACCTCTTATACATTAAGGTTGAACAAATTACAAGGTGATGTTTGGTCCAGCCAAGCCTCTAAAATCTTATTCACTCTTTCCCTACAGACAGAAAATGGGGATGATCTTTGAACACGCTCTCTTCATAACTGTGATAGGACTGACCTTTATAACCCTGTGTGACACCTTCAAGCCCACTCAGAGGCCAAAGTACCAGTACACCAAGAAACCCCCTCGAGAGCTGTTCCAAACCACTGTTTATGTAGGCAAGCCTACGGTCACCGCACGGATTGTTGACTTCACCAGAACAAGAGATCGCTTCCCTGCACATGTCACAGAGAGCACTACAGTTCCTGCTGACAGCTATATAGACTACCCTACAGACACCACCGCATCTCCCACCACGGCCAAAGACAATTACACACTAGACTACAATGAATGCTACTTCAACGTCTGTGAGTGCTGCCCTCCAGAGAAAGGCCCACAAGGCTTCAAAGGAGATATAGGACTGCAAGGTCAGCCGAGTGAAGTAATACGTTCTGTATGTTATTATAATAAATCAGGGCCAGATTTACTAAACGGGGAATTACTAAATTAGTGTGAGACTGATTGGAGTTGAAGTTTCTGTGGGTGATCTACTGATACATGCCACCAGCTCTTGTCAAGTCACCTTTATTTATATAGTGCTTTTAACAATACAGATTGTGTCAAAGCAAATTTACAGTATTGAACAGGAAAATTGTGTGTAATAATTTGAAAGGACAACAGTAAACACTAGTTTAAGTCAGTTAATGTCTGCTCATCATTGAATCAGTGATGTTTCAGTGAGCTCATATCCATATTGACCAAAGCAAACTACAAAGAACATTGCAAATTAGTGTGGGGTCGCAAAACAAGCAGAGATGATGATAATCGGATGCTTGTAATCAAGATAAAAGACATTAAAAGATCTCAGCAGAGGAGGATTAAACAACTACACAAACAGAATTACCATATTCACTTATTACTAACCAGATGACTTTCTGTAAGAAATTTAAACAAGTTTTTTATTAAGAAATAACAGGAGTTTAAATCCAATGTTTGTTTCATTTGAAGTCACCGTCATGGTTATTAGTGTTTCCATTTATTGGGCTTTGCTGGTTGTTATTGATGGTTCGTTTATCAATTATGTTGTTATCTGGGTATTCTATAAGGTCAGCCACAAAAGTAACTGTGCTCATGCCTTTCCATCGCTAATGTTTCACTCCATGTCTTTAGTAAATCCAGACAGTAAACTTTTAATTATAAAACAGGGTTTGCTTTGGTACAGATTGTTGATAAATCTGGCCCTTAGAGTGTCATTTACTGTAGGTATGTTGGGGAAAACCTGTTTTCTGTCATGTTGTTTAATGCCATATTGTAGGCCCACCTGGAGAAAAAGGAGCACCTGGACCCAAAGGTATACCTGGCCCAATAGGGTCAAAGGGCTTTTCAGGATCCAAAGGGGATAAAGGTACATACTTGAGCAGGAGATTATATATGGACATTATCCTGGTTATTTTTAAATGTAACCTTTTTGTTAACATGCATGTTTGAGATTTCCTATTGTTTTCAACAGGAGAGAAAGGTGATCAAGGAAACATAGGACTGACTGGATCTCCAGGCATCCAGGGAAAGGCTGGAATGAAAGGTGAACACAGTTAACCATTAGGTCCCTGCCAATTTTATACCCAACAAAGATGAATAAATGCAGTATATTTGTACTAAACAGGTGAGATGGGTATTAAAGGTGAGAAGGGTGCAACTGGACTGCAAGGATTCAAAGGTTCGAAAGGAGAAAAAGGAGATCCAAATTTGAATGTGTCAAAGGGTGACCAGGGAGAGCCAGGCAAAGATGGACCACCGGGAACCCAAGGCATGACTGGTGATAAGGGTGAAAAGGGTGATAGAGGAGAGTGTGGTTTACTTGGAGAGGGGGGCCAGAAAGGTGAGCCAGGTGATCCTGGACCTCCAGGTGTGCGTGGAGACCCTGGTCCATCTGGGCAACACGGCATGCACGGGACTCCAGGAATCGCCGGAGAACGCGGGGAACCAGGAGTTCCCGGAGCAAAGGGTGATCCAGGAGCACGGGGACCAGCAGGAGTCAAAGGTATGCGAGGTCTGAGAGGAATGAAGGGTGACCGCGGCCCCCAAGGGAAACATGGAGACCGAGGCCTACAGGGAATGAAGGGCTCAATGGGTCAAAGTGGATCGAGAGTACGGTCTGCTTTCAGCGTCGGCTTATATCCAAGCAAGTCTTTTCCCCAGTCGGGATTTCCGGTTCACTTTGACAAGGTCTTCTACAATGAAGAAAACCATTACGACATAGTCACAAGCAAGTTCAACTGCACCTACTCAGGAGTTTATGTGTTCTCCTACCAGATCACGGTAAGAAACAAGCCCCTGCGTGCTTCTCTGGTGGTGAATGGAGTGCGTAAGGTACGCTCAAGAGACACCCTACAGGGTCAAGACATTGACCAGGCATCCAATCTAGTGATCCTGAAGCTGGATGTAGGAGACCAGGTGTGGGTAGAGACGCTGAGAGACTGGAACGGTGTCTACTCCAGCAGCGAGGATGACAGCACCTTCTCTGGGTTCTTGCTCTATCCTGACTAACACCTTCTTCGTGGCTAGATCTTGAACTGAACTTTACATGATATGGACATGAGATAAATGTATGACCAATTACAGTAGATGTAGTGTTTTTATCATAGAGAGATAGAGGTCTACTGTTTAAACAAGTATTAAAACGAGTATCCCATTCTGTTAACCACATCAGATAGGCTAATTTGATTTCAAATTTAAATTTGGACAAAAAAAGAAAAAAAACATCGAAACTAAATATTCATAAAGTTGTCATACAGTGTATGGTATGTGTCGTGAGAGCACTGTGCATCTCTTTTTATCGACTGTTTTGAACATTCAGTACGTGTTAAAACTTTCTAATGAGGATATAGTTGTTTTAATTAGAGGACAAATATTGTTTTTTTTATTATTTAGCTTTTGTTTATAACCATCTTTATTTACCACCCAGATATCAAACGGTTTGACAAAAAAAAGTGTGATTTGAATCATTCTGACAGTTTTCGTCATGTGCTATTTAAGCTTCTTGTTGATTTGTTACAATGTCTACGACATTTAGACAGGTATATTGAATTTTCCACTCAACACATTATTTTTCAAACAGGCATCATTCCATAAACAGTACATTAATTATAAGGTAAACAAAATAAACATAAATCATCAGATCATAAGTTATATATTGTATGAAATACAAATCACAATGTAGGCTTTGGGATGATGGGTTTCTGAGCACTAAAGTAATAAAATCAAGCAGAAAATGTCACTTTGATTAATGCTCCACTTTCCTCACAACAAAGTGAAAATGTACAATGTCGGCAAACAAAATTATGGTAGCACTTTAAGGACCAATTCTCACTTTTAACAAGAATAGCATTTTGCCTGTTTATTCATACCTTTCACAAGTTCATCTGCCCATCCAGTCCTAGTGGTTAATGGTAAACGATTTTGGCTTGCTTGCTGTTCTTATTGGGGGCTTAAAAACTATTAGTTAAATAAAGTGTGACCAAAACCAAAATTTTTAATCTGAATCTTGCTCTAATGCATCATCATTAGGAACCTGGCTTATGGATTTATTATACTCAAAAATGACCTAAAAATGAAGCATTTTGGAACACAAAGACAGAAATGAAATGTGATTTGTCCCAATTTAAAGTCATTTTCCAAAGGCTAATGAGCCATTTAAGGCAAAATGAGGAATCTCATTTGATTTTTGAAACAGAGAGATAAAAATTTTATATTGTAGCTACTTACATTATGAGGTCAACATACAACATAACAGGTCCAGATCCATAATTCTCACTTTGCCTTTGCAGGTACAGTTTAGTATATGTCCCAGCATCTTGTTTTCCAACCTGATGTTATTTGTGTGTTGGGGGATGAGGCAGGAGCCTGCCAAGTGTTGTTTTTATGATGTAGTATCCTATGATAAGGCCTTTCCCATTTACATGCAGCTGGGTGTTACACCTAACAAAACAATGACCTGCCCAGGCACAGTCACCAACTGGGGAGTGTTCACCAAGTGTTCAGTTCATCAGATATTAAACATTTAAAGGGATAGCTCACCCAAAAATGAAAATTATATAATTAATAGCACCCTCATGTCGTTCCAAACCCGTGAGACCTCCGTTTATCTTCGGAACACAGTTAAAGATATTTTAGATTTAGTCCGAGAGCTCTCAGTCCCTCCATTGAAGCTGTGTGTACGGTCTACTGTCCATGTCCAGAAAGGTAAGAAAAACATCATCAAAGTAGTCCATGTGACATCAGAGGGTCAGTTAGAATATTTTGAAGCATCGAAAATACATTTTGGTCCAAAAATAACAAAAACTACGACTTTATTCAGCATTGTCTTCTCTTCTGGGTCTGTTGTGAGCGCGTTCAAGTGTAGTGAGGTCTGGTTCACGAACGAATCATTCGATTTAACCGGTTCTTTTTGAACCAGTTCACCGATCCGAACTGAATCATTTGAAACATTTCGCGTCTCCAATAAGCATTAAGCCACAAACAACTTAAGCTTTGAACTTTTTTAATGTGGCTGACACTCCCTCTGAGTTCAAAAAAACAATATCCCGGAGTAATTCATTTACTCAAACAGTACACTGACTGAACTGCTGTGAAGAGAGAACTGAAGATGAACACCGAGCCGAGACAGATAACGAATGAACGATTGACTCGTTCTCGAGTCAAGAACCGGTTGCATCGGTTTTCGGATCACCAGTAGTTCTTTCGGACAGTTCGAGTCAATAAACAGGTTGAAGAAAACGGTTCACCGGGTCTTTTGCGCTCGACGTCATTGGCGATGATTGCCCTTCATTCAAGCCTTCGGTTTACCCGCGCTCATAACATTTGCACAGAATCAGTTCAGAATCAATCACCAAAAGAATCAGTTTGGTTCAGATGCTCTGTGTGTCGGTCTGCTTCACGCTGAATCACACATGCGCAGTATCATCAGCTCCTCGGTTCTCGAATCGGACGCGTCTGACAGAAACGGTTCTTGACTCGTGAACGAGTCAATGTTTCGTTCATTATCTGTCTCGCTCGGTGTTCATCTTCAGGTCTCTCTTCACAGCAGTTCAGTCAGTGTACTGTTTGAGTAAATGAATTACTCCGAGATATTGGTTTGTTTTAACTCAGAGGGAGTGTCAGCCACATTAAAAAAGTTCACAGTTTAAGTAATTTGCGAATTAATGGTTATTGGAGACACAAACCATTTCAAACGATTCAGTTCGAATCGGTGAACTGGTTCAAGAAGAACCGGTTAAATCTAATGATTAATTCGCGAACCGAATATCACTACACTGCAGTGAACGCACTCACAACAGATACGGAAGAGAAGACAATACTGAATAAAGTTGTAGTTTTTGTTATTTTTGGACCAAAATGTATTTTCGATGCTTCAAAATATTCTAACTGACCCTCTGATGTCACATGGACTACTTTGATGATGTTTTTCTTACCTTTCTGGACATGGACAGTAGACCGTACACACAGCTTCAATGGAGGAACTGAGAGCTCTCGGACTAAATCTAAAATATCTTAAACTGTGTTCAGAAGATAAACGGAGGTCTCAAACGTTGGAACGACATGAGGGTGAGTTATTAATGACATAATTTTGATTATTGGGTGAACTATCCCTTTAATTGTTGCACTCAGTGTAAATCGAGATTGTTTGTGTTACCAATTATGTAAAAGCAGAAATAAGAAATATTTTCATTTTACCCACACTTGAGGTCTTGCCTCAGAAACAGTCACATGAGTTGGAATAGACTGGGCAGAGTACAATTCATGACCTTGCATCCCTGAGGTAAACGCCGTCATATCAAGAGTCAAAATAATTAAAACCTGCTGTTTACTACTACAAAACTGAATGCGAACCTCTATTGCTCCAGAACTGTTTTGAAAGTTACAGGTCATTATGTTTGTATGTTCTGTAACTGAAGGTGTAGCAGGTGTCTACAAGAGCACCCATCCTCCAGGGAGAAAAACCAGTACAACAAAGAAATTCAGCTTTAATGCATATATTCAATAAAAGTAAGAATGACTTGCCCTCATGAATGCTGGGATATTTATCCAAAGGTAAACATGGTTAATCTCCTCACACTATTTCATTATGTCAACATGTTCATGTTCAATGAAGATATTTTATACATTTCCTAACATATATATATATATATCAAAACTTAATTTTAGATTAGTAATATGCATTGCTAAGAACTTTATTTGGACAACTTTAAAGATGATTTTCTCAATATTTAGATTAAATTTTTTTTTTGCACCCTCAGATTCCAGATTTTCAAATAGTTTTATCTTGAACAAATATTGTCCTCCTAACAAACCAAACATCTAATATAGGGCTGCAACAAACGATTATTTTGATAATCGATTATTCTAATGATTATTAGAATGATTAATCGACTAATCGTCGATTATTTCACTGATTAATCAATAGAATTTGATTATTCAACTCTTGCAATTAGTTAAAATACTGTTATATTTTTGTATAAACAATTTTATTCATAATATACACTACCAGTCAAACATTTTTGAACAGTAACATTGTTTTTAAAGAAGTATCTTCTGCTCATCAAGCCTGCATGTATGTGATCCAAAGTACAGCAAAAACAGTAAAAAAACATTACTATTTAAAATAACTGTTTTTTATTTAATTATACTTTAAAATGTAATTTATTCCTGTGATTTTAAGGCTGAATTATTAGCATCATTACTCCAGTCACATAATCCTTCAGAAATCATTCTAATATACTGATTTGCTGCTCCAAAAAACATTTATTATTATTATTATTATTATTATTATTATTTTCATGTTGAAAACAGCTGAATGTAATTTGTTCAGGTTTCTTTGATGAATAGAAAGTTCAGAAGATCAGCATTTATCTGAAATAGAAATCTTGTGTAACATTATAAATGTCTTTGTCAATTTAAAGCATCCTTGCTAAATATAAGTATTAATTTCTACAATAATCCCCACTACCCCAATAAAAAAATAAAAATAAAAAATTATATTGCGTATAATGTTACAAAAGCTTTTTATTTCAGATAAATTCTGATCTCTGGATCTTTATATTCAAAGAATCCTGAAAAAAATGTACTAAACTGTTTTAAATATTGATAGAGAAAAACGTACTGTGCCATGGTATAACAGTAATACTCACTCTCTCAAGAAAGTAACTCGTAGTCTTGAACGCAAATGGAGAAAAACTAACTTGGAAGTTTTTAGAATTGCATGGAAAAACAGTATGTCCAGGTATAGACAGGCTCTAAAAACTGCTAGGGCAGAGCATATCCACAAACTCATTGAAAATAACCAAAACAATCCAAGGTTTTTATTTAGCACAGTGGCTAAATTAACAAATTACCAGACGCCACCTGATTCAAATATTCCACCAACGTTAAATAGTAATGACTTTATGAATTTCTTCACTGATAAAATAGATAACATTAGAAATACAATAGCGAATGTAGATTCTACAGCGTCTAACCCTTCAGTTTCATCCATCGCACCCAAAGATAAACTGCAGTGCTTTACAAATATAGGACAGGAAGAGCTAAATAAACTTATCACTGTATCTAAACCAACAACATGTTTATTAGATCCTGTACCCACTAAATTACTAAAAGAGCTGTTACCTGTAGCCGAAGAACCGCTTCTCAATATCATTAACTCGTCGTTATCTTTAGGTCACGTCCCAAAACCATTCAAGCTGGCGGTTATCAAGCCTCTTATTAAGAAACCAAAACTAGATCCTAGTGTACTGGCAAATTATAGGCCTATTTCAAATCTTCCATTTATGTCTAAAATTTTAGAAAAAGTTATGTCAGTTCAATTGAGCACCTTCCTGCATAAAAATGATCTGTATGAAGAATTTCAGTCAGGTTTTAGGCCCCACCATAGCACAGAAACTGCACTTGTTAAAATTACAAATGACCTGCTTCTTGCGTCAGATCAAGGCTGCATCTCATTTCTAGTCTTACTTGATCTTAGTGCCGCGTTCGACACCATAGATCATGACATACTCATAGATCGATTACAAAACTATACAGGTATTCAAGGGCAGGCTCTAAGATGGTTTAGATCCTACCTGTCCGATCGCTACCATTTTGTTTACTTAAATGGGGTGTCATCTCATTTATCATCAGTAAAATATGGAGTGCCACAAGGATCCGTCCTAGGTCCCCTTCTATTTTCAATATACATGTTGCCCCTTGGTAATATTATTAGAAAATACGGAATTAGCTTCCACTGTTATGCTGATGATACTCAGCTATATATCTCAACGAGACCAGATGAAACTTCCCAATTATCTAAGCTAACAGAGTGTGTTAAAAATGTAAAAGATTGGATGACAAATAATTTTCTCCAATTAAATTCGGATAAGACAGAGATATTAATTATTGGACCAAAAAACACCACACAGAATCTTGTAGATTACAATCTGCAACTAGACGGATGTACTGTTACTTCCTCTACAGTCAGAAATCTGGGTGCTATATTGGACAGCAATTTGTCTTTTGAAAATCATATTTCCAATGTTACAAAAACTGCATTCTTCCATCTTAGAAACATTGCCAAGCTACGAAACATGTTATCTGTTTCTGATGCAGAAAAGCTAGTTCATGCTTTCATGACCTCTAGACTGGACTATTGTAATGGACTTCTAGGTGGTTGTCCTGCTTCGTCAATAAACAAGCTACAGGTAGTCCAAAATGCAGCAGCTAGAGTCCTTACCAGGTCAAGAAAATATGATCATATTACCCCAATTTTACAGTCTCTGCACTGGCTACCTGTTAAGTTCCGTATCAGTTACAAATTATCATTACTTACCTATAAGGCCCTAAATGGTTTAGCTCCTGCGTACCTAACTAGCCTTCTACCACGCTACAACCCATCACGCACCCTAAGGTCACAAAACGCTGGACTTTTGGTAGTTCCTAGGATAGCAAAGTCCACTAAAGGAGGTAGAGCTTTTTCACATTTGGCTCCCAAACTCTGGAATAGCCTTCCTGATAATGTTCGGGGTTCAGACACACTCTCTCTGTTTAAATCTAGATCTAAATCTAAATTGTAGAAACATAATTTTCTGTAAAGTTGCTTTGTAACGATTTGTATTGCAAAAAGCGCTATACAAATAAACTTGAATTGAATTGAATTGAATAATAATAATAATAAATGTTTCTTGAGCAGCAAATCAGCTTATTAGAATGATTTCTGAAGCATTATGTGACACTGAAGACTGGAGAAAATTCAGGTTTTATCACAGGAATAAATTACATTTTAAAATAAATTAAAATAGAAAGCAGTTATTTTAAATCGTAAAAAATATAGCAAAATATGACTGCTTTTGATGTATTTTGGATCAAATAAATGCAGGCTTGATAAGCAGAAGAGTCTTCTTTAAAAAAAAAAAAAACATTTAAAAACAATTAACGTTACCATTCAAAGGCTTTTGACTGGTAATCTCTCTTAAAATACCTAACTGGGTTACGATAATCAAAACAGTCCTGAGCTAGATTAGGCTTTGATCTCTGCAAACCAAACTATCACTTTAATCAAATATTTAATAATAATAATAATAATAATGTTTAATATGTAAAGCTGCTTGATTTAAGGTATTGCATAAAATACTATTGATGTGACGTGAATGCTTCGTTTTTTGTTATTGTTGTTTTTTATTTCGTTATTGAGAGGAAAGCGAGCGTCATATACTTTCATATGACCATGGCATTTGGTTCGGCTCAGGTGCATTTCTCTGAAGCAGCGCTGAGTGCTGTTTCTCTTCTTCTCTTGAATTGCATCGAGGAGGGCTGAATTACAGTCTTGCGCAACAGCGCCACACTGGTCAAACCACATTATTGCAGGCTCTAAATTAGGTAAAATTAAATCAAACGACTAATCGACAACAAAAATATTTGTCGATAATGTCGACTAATCGTTTCAGTCCTAATCTAATATAATCAATGTGCTATAATAGAAACTACAAATCACGATTTGGAGCAATAAACCTATTCTCCAACGCTTACTATATGGCAATGCTAGGCTGTGGGACAAATTCCTAATTTTCTAAAAAAGATGTTTGTGATCGGCTACAATGCCCAGAGCTGCGAAGTTTTACATAATAGGAGTAGATCTTAATATGCATATTGTCATGGATAGTTTATCTTGGCAGTAGTAGTAGTAAAAACAGTAGTAAAAAACTTGCAACATTGATTCCATATGCAAAAATGTTACCCAATCATAGCAGTGGCTGTTTACATTTAAGCCTCTTTAAATAAGTACAGAAAATTTACTTGATATTTTTAATATATTTTTGGTATTTTGGTGCTGAATGTATTAATAGTATCTTAATAGTTTGACAGAAGGATTGAAAAGCCACTGCTTACCAAGCCTTTTATTAATTTATTTTACCAAAACTCATTTTAATATTTTGTGGAAACAAATTAAACACCAGTGATTTCAGTAGATCATTTTATTTATCACTGTTTAAGTAGCATATTTCTGGCTTCATACCCAGATCTTTTAGATAACTAAATGAGGTTACAAACTGTTCATAATGGGATACCACATACCACAACAAAACTGTAGCCTTGCATGCATAAGTATTTACATAGTACAAAAGGTCAAAAAGTGTTAAAATAATTAACTCACTAAATCACAAAATCAGTTTGTCTTTCATACTGTAACAGCAGTTCTTCAAAGTTAAATATGATAAAAATAAATAATTTTTAGTACCATGTTAAAGATTAATTTGTTATACTAAGTTAAATCTTGTTTACTAATGTGCTGGTGTCCATTAAACCACAAGCTCATCTGTAGCATAACTACTGTTCAAATCCTAGCAAAACAATGATCCCAGTAAAGATGACTAAAGATCACACCTGATTCGGAGTGGCTCAACTATACTATTAACAGGGCAGCTTTATCAATCTTATTTTTCAGCTTTATCAACACCGGTTCTGTCCTTATTTTTAATTCTCAATACAAAAGACCACTAATGCCAATAATAATGGCCAGAAAACTTAAGGAAGTTGAGTTGAAACTCTTAAGTTGAGGCAAATCTGAAATAAATTATGTGTACTAATAAATTATGTATTCACATATTTCAGTGAGTTGCATAAAGCAATGAAGTCAGTGCAAGAAACAATAAGTTGAAACTATTTAGAATTAATCCCCACCATCTGTCTAAATTCACACTCCAATTAAAAATACCAGGAACATTTTGAAAGGAGGTCAAGAAGAGAATCTATATCATTATATCTTTAATGAAAACATTCCCAGGCCATATTTCACCCCAAAACCAATATATATTATGCTTATTTTTTTAAACTAATGATGGCATTGTAACGTTATTTTCAAAACGGCATAAAACTTTTTCTTTGTAGTTCTCATTCTCAGTAGTGATTCTCAGTAATGCAATACACTTTTTTTACATTTATATTTACACAAATTAATTGCAGTGCAGTTAATACCATCATGATGACATATAAATACATTATAATATCAATTAATGTTTTTTTTTTTTTTTTTCACACTACCACGAAAAATCTTGATGGTCCTAAAACTAGAATTCAAATTATTTTCATATTATTTGCTTCCATTTTGGAGTAAAATATAAACCTATGACCGCTCATCACCCCATAGAGAACCGAAGTGTGAATGCATTCAGTGCCATTACAGGAACAGAGCCCATCACTGACCTGCAGACAGAAGAGCGATCACAGCTTGCTGTCAGTCCGTGCCCAGTAAAGATGGGAACTTCTGAGGCGGTAATGGAGGAGGCAGGCTGTCCCCGTCCACATTGCCTGAGTCAATAGTGAATGTGTTGGAGGTGTGAGTCTGAACAGGAGGCTCTTCCAACAAGCCCAGCACTGAGAGCTCCTGACCGTCGCTCCACTCGTTCAGGTCTGTTTCCTCCGCTCTCCTCGGCTCTCTAAAGCCGTTCTGTGAGCTGTGGCCAGATGAAGTGGCCTTGGGACCCAGCGGAGACGATGCACCGGACATGTAGAGCTCAAAGTCTTCATGACTCAGGTTCAGTGACTGCGCATCGAGCTTCTCGATGAACACCACGCCGCAGCACTGCAACAGGAACGAGTTCAGAGGTGAGCCTCTTGATTCAGGAGCCAGTCAAGAAGCTACTTCACATTTATTCAGTTAGCAGGCACTTTCTTCCAAAGCGACCGCCAGACACCTCTAAGAGGACTTCTCATTGCTCTTCAACCATTCATACTCATGAGACTTCGAGGTGCCTCAGGTGTGTGATCATCCAAGAACAAAAAAAGAAAGAAGGTCATGCCCAACACCATAGAGATTACTTTTAAAATAAAGAACGCCAATGTTTCTATGGAAAGTTAATAATTTTCCATTTTTTTACTTTCATTAAACATAAATCAATTCTTAGACATAAGTAAACATGAGAAAGGAAGCTAAATCCTGTAAATTTTATGTAGCCCTGCGTTCAGTCTTCTGTCTTCTGGACTGCATTTCTACAGCGTGAACACTGCAAAAAATGCTTGTTTCCAGCCAAAATATCTAAAAATACTTTAATAAAAAAAAGGAGGATTTTCTAGACGAGTGAAAATTATCATCTCGTTTTCAGAAAAAACAAGTCAAACTTAATCGAGTTTTTGCTTGAAACAAGCACAATAATCTGCCAATGGGGTAAGCAAAATAATCTTGTTTTGTGTTTGAAATAACATTATTTAGCTTATTTAGCAAAAATGTATCTTTTCCAATTAATTTACATTGATTTTTACCTTTTATGGTAAATTTTACCTTAAAGCCTTTTTTTCTAAAAGTGTGCATTATCATTCGAGTCAAATTCTTATATTTTATCAGTCAATTATAATAAGACATTGGGCTGTTATCAAGCAAATTAAAAATATCAACAAAATTCATCTTTACAATGCAGAGGAAACACAGAAGCTGCATCTAAAATGGCATTTACACACTGATTAATGCACGGCATTAAACCTGCAGTTACACATGCATTTAATATTTTAATATTGTCAACATAAAATGATGAATACTGATATTTGAAATATTTGAAACTTTAAATGTGAAATTAAAACTGCCAGCAGGTGGCAGCAAGTCACTGTTAATAAGCGAGTCATTTTGATTGAACCGAATCATTTAATGAATGAATCATTCAGGAACTATTTTGTTGGCAAAATAGAGCAAAAACAGACAATATAGTGTCTTAAATGTAAGTCTCTTAATATTAACTTCTTGTTTATCTGTTAACTTTGTATAAAATCAATATCACATTTCTAATCATGCTAATTTTTTGAGGAAAAAAAAAAGCACTATTTTTGTGATATTGACTATAACATCAAAAAAATATTTTGAGGTCACACTGATTAAATTTCGGGAGCATATGCGACCAAAATGGTCACAATTTGGAGCCTTGTAGTAATGACTGACAGAGGTAAGACTAAGGTGACTGACACGGAGTGCTGTGGATTTAACCCAGGCTCCTGTAATTAATATTACACCATGAGAACGAGGTGACAGTGAATCCTTTACCAGGTGTGTGAAGTAATAGCCGTCCTCTCCGCTCATGAGGCGGCTGGGGTTGCTGTAGTGAGTGATGTACTGGATGTTGGAGAGTAATGGAGGAGGTACATTGCCTGTGTTCCCTTTGATGTCGTTGAAATGGGGTTTCCCGATGTCGCTGATTGACTGGAAGTTCAGTAGTTGCTGAAGTGATGTCTTGGGAAGCCCGTAGTTGGGCGTTGGCTGAAGACGCAGAGTTGTGTGGCTGGCTGAAGTTGAACTTGCACTCGAGGTCAGACACGGCGTTACAAAACTTAACTCAGAACACGAAACTATCAAACTAACATCGTGGCTAAGTAGCAGCAGGCGTGCAGGCCAAAGCACACTGGAACCGCGCTCAAAGTACGCTTAAAGTGATGACTAAAAGCATGGCTAGTTGCAAAAGCTAAGAAGCAAAGCTACAAGCTAAAAGCTAAAAGCAAACTAAAAGCATACATGACTAATAGCAGAAGCAAAGCTAGAAGCTAAAAGCAGACATGACTGATAGCAAAAGCTAAACGCAAGCTAAAAGCTAGGAAGCAAAGCTACAAACTAAAAGCATACATGACTAATAGCAGAAGCAAAGCTTGAAGCTAAAAGCGTGATTTTTATGGTGTCCTGAGTATTTAAACTGGCCTGTTGGCCACACCTCAAATGTTGTCTTGACCAATCAGATATTGTCTTGGCTCGGGGGTATCATAAATCATATGTTATCTTATCAAGCACGTGGTCTGAATTTTCTTGCTCTTGCGGGGTCTAATTTTGAAATGAATATGGAGTTAAGCGATGGACTGATATTCATTTAGAAGTCATCTTGGTCCATTTATATGTAGAAAAGACAGTTTCTTTGCCATTCTCTTGACAAAGATTTCTGTGGAGACCAGAGGTTAAAAGCCCCTTGCCCCTTAGGAATTTCAGTCTGGTTCTGCTGGGTGGGGGAAGTCAAAGGATCTTGTGTAGTACTCTCATGACTATGTCTGATTCGGGTCAGATCTGCTACATTTTTGTAAATAAAAGTGTACTGTAAATCCTCGACATTAACATAAATTGTCATAATGTAAATGTATACATTTTATATGTATATATATATATAATAATTTCGTAATTCAAAATTAAATATTAATGAATCCATCTCTGATAATCCCGAGTTGCTATGGTCACGCAGGTTTGTTTATGCATTAAACTCGTGACCACAAGAAAAACATGTCGTTCCCTCAACATAAGAAGTCGTGGCCACGAGAAATGGATGTTGTTCCCTCGACAAAATGATCTGGTGGCCATGAGTTAATATGACGGTTCCACGAGTTAATATCTCGTGACCTCGACATATTATCATGTTCCCACGAGTTATTATTTTGTGGCCACGACAAAACTAAGTAAAACGAACAAGTCACCTTATGGGCACCGTACATATGCTTCATTCGCACGTGAAATTAAAGTGAAAGTGAAAGTGACGTGACATTCAGCCAAGTATGGTGACCCATACTCAGAATTCGTGCTCTGCATTTAACCCATCCGAAATGCACACACACAGAGCAGTGAACACACACACACTGTGAACACACACCAGGAGCAGTGGGCAGCCATTTATGCTGCGGCGCCCGGGGAACTTCACAACAGATGCGAATTCGCGTCATGGGGGGCTTCTGCCAGTTGAGTTCACGCAGCATTTTCAACCACCATTTTTATTCAGATAATATTCTAAATATTACTGTTATCGTGTCATAAAAATGTAGTTGTAAAAGTACTTCATGCGAGAATGTAGTTGTTTTAAACTCAAATATCAGATTTTTTGAGGTTGTCGTCTTTGCATTGACTTAACATGGAAATCACTCACGCCAGATGCTCTATTTGCGTCTGGTGTGAACCCACCTTAAGAGTTGGATAGTGTTCTGTTTATTGTGCAGTAACTTTAGGCATAATATACAGTTACAGAGATTTCCACTAATGGCCAGGTTTCCCTTTGTTTCTTTTTACCCAAATTTAAATTTGTTCGTCTTAATTTTGTACTTGAATTTTATTCTCAATATTTATTGTTTATATGCTTTTATTTCTATGCATATCATATGGCAGCAATCTATTGAGTTCAAATAAATACAACATTTTCTAAAATACTTAGTGTTTTTATTCTTCAATCAATTAATATAAACATCTTATATATTAAAGATGTTATAGGACGTAATAGCATTATAGAACATAAAAAATAACGTCACAGTTACTTTGCTGAGTAACTAATTACGTTTACAATGTGGTAACTGAGTTACTAACTCAATTACATTTTGGGAGAAGTAATTTGTAACGTAACTAATTACTTTTTTAAAGTAAGATGACCAACTCTGGTGATAACTTCTGACTGCGATCCAGTGTGGCTTCTGGTGAAATGATGATGAGGCAGAAATATATTGGTGGCAACATTTCAGAAGAATTTTGGTAACACTTTAGGTTAAGGTGTCCTTGTTACAGTGTACGTATTCACTTTGGGGAAGTTGTGGCCTAGTGGTTAAAGAGTTTGACTCTTAATCCTAGGGTTGTGAGAGTCTTGGGCTGGCAATACCACGACTGAAGAGCCCATGAACAAGGAACTGAACCTCCAACTGCTCCCCAGGCATAACATTTGACTGTGTGTGTGTGTGTGTGTGTGTGTGTTTACACACTTTGGATGGGTTAAATGCAGAGCACATGGGTCACCATACTTGGCTGTATGTCACATCACTTTTTGTTTCACTTTCATTAAAGTACTGAGTAATAGTAATTAACTACATTCACTTACTGTATGGTAAGGATGGTTAGGATGAGGGGTTGGTTTGGGGTTAGTTGCATGTAATTATACATAATATATAGTTTTTACAATTTTACGTATATGTAACGAGTAACAGACGCTGTAAAATAAAGTTTACCACATTTTGTGTAGAGTTTCTGTGGGATGCGAAAGAAAAGTAATGTAACTAGTAGTGTAACTAATTACTGTTGCCAGAAAGTTATAAGTAACGTCATAATATTACTTTTGAAAGTTATAGTAATAAATCATTATCATTATTTATTTTGTCCTCGATACAATTTAATAATACATTTAAGTAAAAATTTTGGGTAACACTTTATTTTTAGGGAACCTTGTAACACATTACATGCACTTACTATTATAATAACAATATGCATATCACATGTAAGTAACCCATGTAGTAAGCACATGTAGTTAATTAATATCACTCAGTATTTTAATGTATAATAACACTGTAACAAAGACACCTTAAAATAAAGTGTAACTGAATTTTGTGGGTAAGATACACAATTACAATTTCTGTTGGGCATGAAAGAAAAGTAATGTGTAACTCATTGCTGTTGCCAGAAATATATATATATATATATATATATATATATATATATATATATATATATAATAACGTAGTATATTATTTTGAAAGGAGTTAGCTAGTAATGAGTGATAAATTACTTTTTTTTATTGCTTTAAAAACATAGAAAACACCAAATAATCAACAGAAGAAACAATTCTTTATTCAGAGAAGTCCAAATAGCAGCATAACACCAACAAAAAGAAACCTAAACAAATTAAACACAACAGGAAAAGCAAGCAAGAATAAATTAATACAGAAAAATAAATAATATTACAAGTGGCTTAATCATCAAAAATGGCGGAACTAGCCCAACACTGCTGGCCAATGGTATGCCGTTTCTGTGAGCCCCGTCTCTGATTGGTTCAGATCTCTGTTTTGCCGGAAGTGGTGTCTCCGGTTCCGCGGAGGTCATGGCGGAGGTCAGCGGCCGCTTGAGGAGCGGAGCTCACAAACTCTCTGTCGTTATCACACTGCGGAGATCTTATCATCATCTGTCAGCGGCGGACGAGTTCACGATCGCTGCCGCTTCTGTCGGGACCCGGGGCTACAGCAGCGCGCCGCGCGAGCACCGGAGCCCCACCGCCTACTACGACATCCTCCGGGTGTCACCGAGCGCCACTCCGCAGCAGATCAAGAGCGCGTATTACAGACAGTCCTTCATCCACCACCCGGACCGGAACCGGAACTGCAGCGAGGACGCGGCGCGGCTCTTCGCGCTCGTCGCCGAGGCCTACAGCGTGCTCGGGGACAGCGGCCTCCGGAGGAAGTACGACCGTGGGATCCTCCACAGGACCGACGTGCAGCGCGCCGGGAGACCGTCACCTTCACGCGCCCCTGACGCGAGCGCGCGCTTCGACTTCGACGCGTTCTATCAGGCGCACTACGGCGAGCAGCTGCAGCGAGAGCAGCGCATGAGACGCGCGCGGGAGCAGACGCGTCAGCAGCAGCAGCACGCACTCCGAGCCTGGACCCGGATGAAGATGAACGAGCTGACCGTGGGCTTCCTGCTGCTGCTCGGAGGAGGCCTGCTGCTCAGCCTCAGACACTGAACACACTCGAACTCCGCTCCGTGGTGTTTTTGAGGAATAAATACTAAACAACGATGCTTCTTGAATAGCAGTCGAGTGTTGTATTTACATTATTATTCACATTTCCTGTCAATGTGTAGACAAGAAGAAGGAGAAGTGCAGCAAACTGATTGATTATTATGATTAAAGACTAATACAAGTTTGTAGTACTGTACCAATTTGCCCACTGAGACACTTTTGTGAATCCTAGAAAATTTATCTGATCCTGTGTCAAAACCTGTAGCTGATTAATGACCATAGCTATCAAATATGACCTACTATGAGATTAATTTATAATATACACTACCAGACAAAAAGTTTTTGAACAATTAGATATTTTTTTTTTATTCTGTGGCAGTAAATCATCATATTATTCTGATTTCTGAAGATCATGTGACACTGAAGACTGGAGGAATGATGCTGAAAATACAGCGGAGCATCACAGAAATACATTACACTTTAACACAGAAAACAGCAGTTTTAAATAGTAATAATATTTCACAATATTACTGCTTTTGCTGTACTTTGAATCAAATAAATGCAGGCTTGGTGAGCAGAAGAGACTTCTTTAAAAATCTTACGGTTCAAAAACATGACTGGTCGTGTAAATAAAAGATATTTATTCAGCATATTTGTTGATGTTCATTTACAATGCCAATAATTAGAACAAAAGAGCTCTATATAAATGAATGTTATATTTATATATAATATACTATATCACGGGTTTCTGGTTTGTGCAGGATGCCTTGTGTTAGTATAAAATGATTTCTGAAAACAAACCTTTCTTCACACACGCACCAGACAGACTAATGTCTGCTTTCACTGCATTTATAATAAAAAGATTTCTTTGTGCTTCTTCATTTCCTTTATTCACAGAAATATAAAGTTGAATGTGAAGGTTGATACAAAATCCCAGAATGATCCAAACTCTTTCCTCTCTGTTAGTGTCAAGGATTCATGTACAAACAACTAGTGTGTTCAATAAAACACCACGGGAGAGATGCATGGATCTACACATCTGTCATTTTCAGTTATTAAACGATGATGATGATGACGATGAGACGTCAAGCACAGTATACTTTCTCCTCAAATATGTGACCTGTGTAATTATCAGTAATAAACAGTGCAAGGCTTGAATTCAGTGTTGATTTTAAAAGCCAGTTAATTCAATGCTGGCCTGTTTATTATCCCACAGCATCAGTCGACGTCTACAGCTGCACTGAACAGGTTTAGTGTCTTCATACGTTGTTTTGACTCGTATCGCTGGAGGTTTGGGTGACACTGAACCGTTGGGACACAACTAGTTCACATTAACCTCAAATGATCCAGTTCCAGGTAAAGAAGATGCTGTTTTGGTTTTGTCACTCGTAACAGCAGTCAAAGAACAGGCGTATTGAGCAAACACCGTTTTAGGGTAAAATGTAATCAAGTTCACTGGCTGCCAGCAACTGTTTGTATATTTTATTATTTTGTGTTCAACAGAAGGCAGAAACCCTTACAGGTCTGCAATGTTAATTAGAATAAATGATTTCTCCCTTTAAGGTGAACTGTCCCTTTAAATAAGACACTCTGCTGGAAAACATCACAAAAATGTCTCATCTGGCCATTATGGAAAAATGGCAATAGATGAGTGATGATTTGACATTTTACACTCTATTGTACAAATCAACAGGGGAAAAAAATACATCTCAAAATCTATCAATGTCCTAAATGACTTGTATTAGAATAATGCGTGGCTGAACAGGTGAACACAATAGAAACAGAGAGACAAACACTGCCACATCTACAGGAGAAGATGCTGTCTCTTACACTGCACAGAGCCATGAATCCTGATGAAGATGGTGGAAACTGAATGGAATAATTGGTATATAAAGAAAGATCAAATATACACTACAAATAAGAATCATTCCGAACTTTTGAACAATAATGTTTTCTGAAAGAATCTTTTGATCTAAAAACACTGTAAAAACAGTCTCTGTTAAAGTGTAATGTATTTCTGTGATGCTCCGCTGTATTTTCAGCATCATTCCTCCAGTCTTCAGTGTCACATGATCTTCAGAAAACAGAATAATATGATGATTTATTATCAGTGCTTTTTGCAGCTTAATATACAATTGTGATGAACTACATTCAAAAGATTGGGGAAAGCTTAAAAAAACAACAAAGAAAATCAATTTAAACTTATATTAATTAAGGGTGCATTAAAAGTGCCAGTAAAGACATTTATAATGTTAGAGAAGATTTCCATTTCAAATAAATGCTGTTTTTGAACTTTCTATTCATCTGTGAATCCTGAAAAATAAAATGTATCAGTTTCCACAAAAATATTGAGCAGCACGACTGTTTTCAACATTGATAATAATCAGAAATGTTTCTTGAGCACTTATCATATTATTCTGATTTCTGAAGATCATGTGACACTGAAGACTGGAGGAATGATGCTGAAAATACAGCGGAGCATCACAGAAATACATTACAGTATTATAACAG